>NC_033803.1:72451342-72571901 GCF_001876935.1 Asparagus officinalis
ATCGAGTTGTTATTTATGTGTCACGAGTCATAAATGAGGAGAGGTCGTACTCCTTGCTGTATTGTAGTGGGGGGCCCAAGGGATCATTACTACCTCCATGTTACTACTTGCAGTACTACCTGAATCTGATGGCTTCAATGTACCTTTCCTTCTTTTAATGTTCTTGCTTTGTTCTTTTCTCTCTCTTTTTTTTTTAATTTTTTATGTCGGTGACTGCATCCTTGAGGAATTTGTATTGTCCGATGGTATGGTATATTTTGGGCTAAATATCCATATTGGTATTTTAATTCCATCCCAATTTCCAACAAGGTATTTTAAATAGGCAAACCCGTTTTAAGACATTTTAATTGATTCAACTAATCAATAAGGCATGTTTTCTCATCGGCGGGTAAATTTCCGACGAGATCTCGTCACGTGCATGGCACGTGATGTCTCAAAACTTATTTTTGGCAGCGGGGAAGGCAACAATCTCGTCATATTCAGCCCAAAGTAGGATAAAATAACGGTTATGACGCCGCCTGAGATCGCTAACCCCATCGAATCGGCTGAATATGACGAGATTGTTGCTGTCGTCGCTGCTAAAAACGAGTTTTGAGACATCATGTGCCATGCACGTGACGAGATCTCACCGGAAATTTGCCCGCCGACGAGAAACCATGCCTTATTGGTTAGTTGGATCAATTAAAATGTCTTAAAACATGTTTGCCTATTTAAAATATCTTGTTGGAAATTGGGGTGGAATTAAAATACCAATATGAGTATTTAGCCGTATATTTTGGTTTTTCATTTTTTCCGAAGGGCAATCAATTTGTATTTTTTTTTTTATTTTTTCTCCTCTTTTTTAGAATGCGTTAGAGATTTTGTAGGTCTCTTTAGTCATACAGTCGGCATATTTTGGTTCCTTAATTTAAAAGTTCCTTCTCAGATTAGAATTAAGGGTTTTGCTACAGGGACCCAAAATATAGGGCCAACAGGAGAGACATGTGAGGTGTCCCCCTCCTATTGCATAACGAGCTGATCATCATTAATGATGACCAGCTCATTATTCAAAATGAGGGGGACACCTCACATGTCCCCCTGTTGGTCCCATATTTTTGGTACTTGAGGAATTTTTATAGAAATTAATGCCCGGAACAGTTCATGATAGAGATGTATAATATCTGTAGCTCTCAATCATTTGCTCCTAAATCAATAATAAGACCCAGTTCACATAGTCATGAAAATGTTGCGACTACCGTATGAAATATTTACTAGAGGAAGTAGGGCTACGAGGATTAAATGTTGGGGGTTCACTCGCGGAGAAAGTTGGTGGGAATACGTCCCTACACCCTTTTGACTGATTTAATGTTAACAGTTAATAAATAAGGTGGATTTAAGAATCATTTATTTGGCACATAAATTTAAAAAAAAAACATCATTAATTGAAAAGTTCATGCGCTATTCACGGGGACAGAGAGTACGTATTAAATCATGCGATCGCGTGATGCCTACACCCGTAAGGTAAATATAAAGCCACATCGCATGGCAACTAGATATTTTTAGTAGGGAGTCGAAGGCGATAGCTACGTCACTTTGAAGCTAGTAAATTTCTACATTTACTTTTCTACAATTTCAAGCTGTTTTTTTTTGGCTGCATTGAGTGGTAGTATCTGATAAGTAAATCAAGAGTTTTTAAATGCTAATAATACTTTTTTAGTTTTATTTATATCGGTTTTTCTATAGAGTGTCCATGTGCACTTTATAAGAGATGAGAGAGGCCCTCCCTGATTTGCATTAATTTCTGTGCATAATTTATTTCTCTCTATCTCTCTCCTCTCTTATAGAGTGCCCATGAACACTCTAGAAAAACCGTATTTATATTATTTGAGGACAATTTGCAAATACACGAACTTCAATAGGCTTGGAATTTGGAAGAATGGTCAGTTCCGTGACATTATTTATGACTGATTAAACAGAGTAATATTGAAATTGTCAAAAATATATGTAAAACAAAAAATGTTAAGCATTTCTTTGTGAGGTGTTCTGATTAAATTGTTATTCAGAAGAAAAAGTTAGCACATCATATATTAACCGCACAAAGAATTCTATGCGAGAATGCGAATTTGGTCGAAATTAACTGGAAGTAAGGGGGTGTTTGTCTACTTGCAACTGAGTTGAAAGTATGAAAGTGACTCTATTTTGAAAGTGCGAAAATGCATCCAAGTTAGCATACAAGTGACATACATTGTTTGTTTGCAAAAAACAAGTTATTGTTAAAAGTAGAAAAGTGAGGATGATGTGGCAATATTATTTTGTTTATTTATATATTAAAAAACCATGTTTTTCTTTAAATCACTCCCCTTCTCTATTTACCATTTTGAACCTTATTCAAAACTGAGATCATATAGTCATCACACTAATTTAATAAAATAAATAAAACCTAAGACATATATACCCAAAACTAAGCAATCATCATGGATAGTTCTAGTATAATCTCACTGGCAAAATTTCAGCAAAAAATAAATTCTTGGTATTATTAACATTATGATCAAATTATTTTTGTAATACTTGCAAGTGGAGATGAGAGAATCACAAAGAACACCCAAGCTACAAAATGTAAATAACCCAAGTATTTATTTTCAATGAAAACAAATATTAGTGACATATTTCAAACTACTGTTGCAACAAAAAATGATGAGAATAGTATTCAAAACGCGGGGAAAAACAGTGGGATTATTTCTATGGAGGTAAAAAATAAAAAGGGGAAAAATACAGCGGGAAAATAAAAGAGGCGTGAGAGAAAAAAAATAGAGGATAGGAGATACTGTTGAAGATGAAACAAATCTGATATATTAATTATTATAGTATTTTTAATATAATGTGGTCCCCACTTTTCACTTTCATGGCTCAGTACTTCTGCACTTTTTTAGGGGATGTTAAAATTGCAAAAAATCTAATGTGGACTATATTTTGGATCTCACTTTCATTATAACTTTCAATAAAACAAACAAGTGAAGTCTCAAGAATAAGTGACTTTCATATTTACAATTTTCACTTACAACTAAACAAACACCCCCTAAGTGTAGGCTAAAACTGGGGGATTTGGTGTTCGCATAATACTGATTATGCGAATAGTTTTATAAAAACAATTAATGTATTCCAAGTACTATTTGGCATAATTTCGTAAAGTTTGTGGATAGTAATTCATTGAAACTTGGGTTCATGAACCCACCTAATTTTTTTTTTAGAAATTTTTTTTTTATCAATTGTATCAGAAAGTTTAAAATTATTATTCATTACTATAGAGGATGAATGTATCATCTAACATCAATCCTTTCAAAAAGAAAACAATTAATGTATTCAATTTAAAACTTTTCTAATACTTCACATCTATAAACTATAAATGGTGATCACTAATGATAAAATTTCTCATTGAAAAGATTGAAATACAAGATTTAATCTATATTATAGGTCAAATTTTTTTTAATAGTAAAGCAAATGGCCAAGGAAGTTCCCACCAGGGCTTTTGCGCTCTTTGCTGTGGTTCTCATTTTTGCAGCTTATCACGGTATCTATCTATCTGTCTATCTATCTATTTGTCTGTCTGTCTTAAATAATTAAATTATTAGTACCGATTTTAAAATTTTAATCTTATATTTTGCAGTTGAGTTTGCAAGCTCGGAGGTGTGCATTAGTACATGCCCCGATTTCGACGCCTGCGAGCCTGCATGCAAAAGCGATGGCTTTATTACTGGTTTTTGTGAATATATTGAGAGCCAGCACAACTTCTTTTGTTGTTGTTTTAAATGATATATACTCTAGCAAATATTTCCTCATCTAGGGGAGAAAAAGATAGAGAATGTTGTATTCATGATTGATGTCAATAAAATTTTGGTTTCAATATATAAAATCAATATTGTTTTTTTAATTGTATTAATTTTCTGTCCTTCCAACTAGCTACAACACTTGTATATGCATTGATCTTGTGCATTAAGATTAGAGACATGCATGAAACCGAGCATTTAACATGCAGCAAAATTACCCTCCTAATAATCACTGATGTTGGCATAAACATGGCATTTCGCGAGAATAAAGGTCTCTGAGAATATTAGGAATGCCTATAATGATATGAAAATGCTCACAAATATATTTGAAATATAAGTTACTAATTTATTCAAGTACCAGCATCGTCAATGATAAGTTTGATTTGATCTGTAAAAAAAAACTTGCTATGGGGCCCAAAATGAAAATTTTATACTTCCTCGATAACTAAGTCGTAGGGTTGTATTTTTATCTTTGGACTGCTCTTTCTTCAAAAGTAGATAACTTGATCGTAACTCCAACCCTTAGAATTGTCAAGCCATTCATCTTCCTCAATAGAGACTATATCATTTCTAGCAGATTAAAAAAAAAAATCAAGAGAAAGGACTGAACCCTTACTTTTGTTATTCTTGGATAGTGAGCGTCAGTCCAATTGAGTATCAGATTGACGACGGTGAACTCCGACGGCAGCGACGAACTCCAATAAGGCGCACGGGGGATTTGGGGTACAATTTAAAAATTTTCACGTAGATGGATGAAGGTTACAATCTGACGACCTTCACAACAACTGATGAAAGCTCTAATCAACAGCCTTCATAATCAATATCGAGGGTTACAATCTAATGCCTCTCATATCTTCAAGGAGCCAAGACGAAGATTACAAGATGACGGTCTTTGCAACGCTCTAGAAAAAGAGACTACAAATTGACGGTCTCTTCAAATCCAGACGCAGAGCTCACCTGTGCGTCCCAGATTCAAAACGCGTAGCTCGTGGCTGTGTTCCCGGAACAAAACGCATAGGTCCTCCCTGCGTTGCCATACCAAAATGCGGAGGTCCTCCCCGTGTGTCAGCAACATAACGCAGAAGTCCTCCCTATGTTGCCACACCAAAACGCGGAGGTCCTCCTCGTGTGACGGTGACTATGATGGAGCTTCTAATAATGACTCGTGTGACGGTGACTATGTAAGAACTTCGTCATCCTGCGGTTCTCCAGAACCCCGAGCTTCCTGAAAGGAAGTTTTAAAATAAAAAGAACAATAACAAGAGCGTCAGAACGCTATAGCAAGATCACCTCCATCCGCCCCTAGGGGAAGGGCTGCTAGATGAAGTGGATACTCTATCTATTAAGCATAGTCTATCTAGATTATTTCCCTTGTATCTAATGGAATTAACATTTAGACACCTATAAGATGAGACATGGTACATCGAGCAAAATAATCCAAACAAGAAAACCCTTATGTATATACCATATATCCCGAATTGTAAACATCTAAATATTAATACCGAACTAGAGATAAATAATCTAAATAAAATCAACAATTAAAAATCCATAATACGAGATTAGTACGTCGAGCGAAATAATTCAAACAAGAAAACCCTCATGTATATACCATATGTCTCAAATTGTGAATCACTAATTATTGGTCCCAACCTAAAGTAAAACAACACAAGAAAATAAAAGACATCATAGTATCGTATTTATAATATCTTCCACTATCATATGGAAGATAAAATAAATACCAGTATATAATCTCACATACTCACAAGGGTAGAGTATCTTGGTCATATATAGTTTAACAATGAGTCATTTCACGTTTGGCTTCCTCTAAGAGCTCAGGCGATCCTAAACAGTGTACTCTCCCAAACAATCAGTATCCTAAACAGTGTACACGGCTTATTAGTCTTATCGCGATCTTAGTGCGTAACATGAGTACGAAACGACCTACCATATATGTATCCTAAAAGACGGCTCACAAGCCTTACCGTACCCTCGTGCGGACGGACTGCTAGACAAAACATCCAAATCCGACTCAATGGCCTGTACAAATGAAATATCGACGCACTACCACACGTAGTACCGAACTGAGCTCATCAACGATATCCATCTCATGTATAAACTGTGTATCTCTGGTATATCGATGCACTATCCCATATAGTATTGAGCTGTGCTCATCAACGATATCCAACATATATATAAACAATCTCTAACTCAAGTGTAATAAGCTAAACATTTGTCAAAATCCCCTTTGCGCTACTCATATATGTGCTACGACACTATTCATGTATATTCATATCAGTACGTGCACTATCGTGCGACTTGAACCCTACGATCGCATCTCGAAACAGTGCAACTCAATATTCATTAAATCTGTCTTAGTAGTCGACTACTAAGCTTAGTAGTCGACTACATTGAGTCCATCTAGACTCTGTAAAGGCATGTATCAATGTTAGTAGTCGACTACTAAGAACATTAGTCGACTACTCTGCAACAATCTAATTTCTGTAGATTTAACCTAAGCATGAGTAGTCGACTACTAAGCTTAGTAGTTGACTACCCTGTAAAAACATACATTCTTACATGCACGAACAAAACTTATCAGTCATCATGTACTTATCATGTGGTTTAACACGATTTAAAACTAGCAATATTCAACAGAGATTAACTTGAACATGAAACAATTCTATTAAATTATTCTAATTAAGGTTTAACATCCTAATTAATCAATTTCTTCAATTATCCCACATATTATTAACATGATTATTCTAATTAAGGTTTAACATCCTAATTAATCAATTTCTTCAATTATCCCACATATTATTAACATGATGTAACGCCCCGCCCCGGAATCCCAGAGTCGGTACACTATTAGATCTGATAGACTGCCTCACAAACCACCACATGTCTTTTCAGTACGTTTTGTCCTCACTCACGTGCTCCCTGGAAAACTTCCCAGAGGGTCACCCATCCTAGAATTTCTCTAGGCCAAGCACGCTTAACTTTGGAGTTTCTTAGAGTTGGGTGCCCGAAAAGAAGATGCATCTTGGTGGTATGAGTATTCTAATCAAATCTATCAATACTAATCACATCACCCTCTCAAGGGTTGGGGTATTACAAACTCTCCCACTTAAACTCGCAACGTATCATCCAAGACCGTACCATCCGTGTGAGATTCTAGAGGTGGCTCCTACGGCCTCAAGAGGTGGCTCTCGCCTTCTTGACGTAGCACTTTGCGCCGCATAACACTTAGCTCTCACAATTCTGGTTGGATTTGCTCTGATACCATTTGTAACGCCCCGCCCCGGAATCCCGGAGTCAGTACGCTATTAGATCTGATAGACTGACCTCACAAACCACCACATGTCTTTTCGGCACGTTTTGTCCTCACTCACGTGCTCCCTGGAAAACTTCCCAGGGGGTCACCCATCCTAGAATTTCTCCAGGCCAAACACGCTTAACTTTGGAGTTTCTAAGAGTTGGGTGCCCGAAAAGAAGATGCATCTTGGTGGTATGAGTATTCCAATCAAATCTATCAATACTAATCACATCACCCTCTCAAGGGTTGGGGTATTACACATGATTATCATCACATGATAAAAATTATGAACATGAACAGAGGTAATTCATTTTAAACATGATTACAATGCTTAGGTATAACAAACCTAGGGTTTGAGCAACTTTAATTAACATATAAACTCAATTAATTGTAAACTAGGGTTTACACATGATTTAAATATGATTAACAAGTTAAAAACAAAATTACAAGCAACCCTAATTATCATGATCATGTTTCTAACATAAACATCAAGAAAATTATATAGATCTAACATTTTATTAGGATTTATCATCAAAAGTCTAATCTTTTTCATATCAGGTTAAACTTTAAGCATGAAAACATCGATTAAATACTTTAATAATCATTAAAAACTATGGGATGCATTTGTATGCAGATGATCTTGCCTTAATATCATGTGCAAGCCTCTGAAATGAACAACAAGCGATCAGAAGTACAAACAACCCGTTTTCCCCTTACCACTCGTCAGTAATCTCGCACTCGTATCGGTATTTTGCTTTACAAAGCTCTCCAAACTCACAAGAAAAAGATCTAGGATTTTTTAGGGGAGAGGGTGGATGTTAGGGTTCAGAGATATGATAATTTTTTTTTTATGAAAAATACAGGTATTTATAGAGCAAACCTGAAACAACCTGTTTGACCCGAACCAGGAAACCTAGTCTGACTGGGAAAACAATCTTTGGTGGTTGTAACTTTCTCATCCGGCCTTGGAATGGGGTAATTTAATATTTGTTGGAAAGCTATTGAAGATACCTACAACTTTGTTTTTTTTGAGTTTTTCTAGATCCGAACTGTATCTTTGTGTAAATATATAAACTAATGGTCATTTTTCCAGATTACTTCTTCATACATGTTTTTTGCATTTGCACCCATATATACATATATATACGTTGAATTGATCTCAAATTAATTCCTAGCATACTCGAACATCAACAAATAATATTTGTCACCATAAATTCAAATTTACGAGGTTTTAGCATATATATAAGCTATTATATATATATATATATCATATTAATTATATATATATATATATATATATATATATATTTGTAAATATATATATATACTTTATAATCATATATATTATATGCTAATGTATTGATATATACAGAACTTATATTATAAGTTATCAACTTGAAGAAGAGAGAGGATGAGTAGCGAAGATGAGAAGAGAGCAGATGAGAGAGAATATCAAAATACTATATTATATATGTTTATTTACATACTTACATTATGCTTATTTAAGTACAGTTATACAGTTTACTTCTTATGATATACTATTATTATATACCTAGATGCCAATATCACTTATTACTAATTATCCCTTATATATACTATATATAACTGTACATTCTATAATATACACATTATAAATCATACTTATAAACACACACACACATTAATGACCATTTAATACTATTACTATATATATATATCATATATATTATATATATATATATATAGAGAGAGAGAGAGAGCAGGAGAGAGAGAGAGAGTAGGAGGAGCAGAAGGAGAGAGAAATGGTATGCTGTTGGTAACCAAGCACAAATTTTGTGCTTGGTAGTGAGCGTGTCTCATTCCAATCCACTCATTCAATTGGGGGACCATATCTTACCCATTGTGAACTGTGGTCCCCCCATTTGAATGAGTGCGAGGTAATTATTACACCCACTACCAAGCATAATTTTTGCTTTCCCAAGGTACCAAGATACCCATTATTCCTCATATATATTATATATATAATTATTATTATATATATATATTATAATATATATATATATAATATATATATATAACTTATTGATACTATATTACTATATAAAATGGTCAGTACTTGGTACCAGCGCCCACAACATTTTATGCTTGCGTAGTAGGGTGTCTCTTATCCAACACTACGATCCAATTGAGAGGACCCACATTCAACCCATGTGAATGTGGTCCCCCTATTTTTGACATGATGGGTGAATTAATAATGCCAACTCGACTACAGCAGCATAAATTTTGTTGCTTGATACAACGCAATACCATATTCCTCATATTATATATTATATAGTATATATATGAGATTAATGGGTATCCTTATCATAGGAGGGGATTTCCTCCTTGACGCCTCTAAAATCACATGATTAAGCGACATTATGGATGATTCGCTCCGTTGAACTTGATCTACATATTATAAAACCCCAACACACTAAGTTTGGGGTGAATCCGTCGTCGTTTGACCCTCCATCGAGCCATGTGAAAAGTTCTATTCATTCAAAACCGTTAAAATTGATACGAGTGGATGAAGAGTCAAACGACGACGGGTTCACTCCAAACTTGGTGTGTTGAGGTGTAATACCCCAACCATTAAGAGGGTGATATGATTAGTATTAATAGATTTGATTGGAATACTCATACCACCAAGATGCATCTTTTTTTCGGGAACCCAACTCTTAGAAACTCCAAAGTTAAGCGTGCTTGGCCTGGAGAAATTCTAGGATGGGTGACCCCCTGGGAAGTTTTCCAGGGAGCGCGTGAGTGAGGACAAAACGTGCTGAAAAGACATGTGGTGGTTTGTGAGGCCAGTCCATCAGATCTAATAGCGTACCGACTCCGGGATTCCGGGGCGGGGCGTTACAAATGGTA
The DNA here is from genome assembly GCF_001876935.1 of Asparagus officinalis. Lineage (NCBI taxonomy): Eukaryota > Viridiplantae > Streptophyta > Magnoliopsida > Asparagales > Asparagaceae > Asparagus > Asparagus officinalis. Next base: position 72,461,348 of record NC_033803.1, read on the forward strand.
TCAGAGCCAAGCCAACCGGAATTGTGAGAGCTAAGTGCTATGCGGCGCAAAGTGCTACGTCGAGAGGGCGGGAGCCACCTCTTGAGGCCGTAGGAGCCAACTCTAGAATCTCACACGGATGGTACGGTCTTGGATGATATGATTTAGCGCAACGAGGACGTTGCGAGTTTAAGTACGGGAGATTGTAATACCCCAACCATTGAGAGGGTGATATGATTAGTATTGATAGATTTGATTGGAATACTCATACCACCAAGATGCATCTTCTTTTCGGGAACCCAACTCTTAGAAACTCCAAAGTTAAGCGTGCTTGGCCTGGAGAAATTCTAGGATGGGTGACCCCCTGGGAAGTTTTCCAGGGAGCGCGTGAGTGAGGACAAAACGTGCTGAAAAGACATGTGGTGGTTTGTGAGGCCAGTCTATCAGATCTAGTAGCGTACCGACTCCAGGATTCCGGGCTCGTATAAATTTTAACAGTTTTGAATGAATAGAACTTTTTACATGGGTCGACGGAGGGTCAAACCACGATGGTTTCACCCCAAATTTAGTGTGTTGGGGTTTTAGAATATGTAGATCAAGTTCAATGGAGCTGATTATCCATAATGTAGCTCAATCTAGTGAACATCATTGACTAAAAAACTTAGTGCTATATTGTGAATGATCCACTATGTTGAACTTGATCTACATATTTTAAAACCCCAACACATCAAATTTGGGGTGAACCCATCGTGGTTTGAGCCTTCATCCACTCGTAACAATTTTAACGGTTTCAAATGAATAGAACTTTTTACATGACTCAACGGAGGGTCAAACCACAATGGGTTCACCCTAAATTTGGTGTGTTAGGGTTTTAGAATATGTAAATCAAGTTTAACAGAACGGATCATCCACAACGTAGCTCAATCAAGTGATCATCAATGGATAAGAAACTTAGTGGACGTCCACTTAAGTTGACATAAGTTTCTATATATATATATATATATATATATTATATATATATATATATATATATATATATATTATATATATATATATATATATATATATTATATATATATATAAGCTTATTGTAACTTTAGTGGATACGAATAAGTCATCCACCAATTTTTTAACCGTTGATATTGACATTAGGATCCGTTGATTAGATATGAAGAATCTTTTTAAAGATTGGTGCATCTTTTTGATGTCATAAAATCTTTGAGACAAATGACGTGGACAAAAGTTTGGTAGACCAGGCCTCCTATCCACTTAGTATAGCGGTTTTACTCTCTTCTCTCTCTCTCTCTCTCTCTTCTTTACTTCTTATATTATATATATACTATATATTTATCATTATATATATATAGTATAATATGATATATATATATTATATATATATATATAGGGAAAAGTGAATCTAAGGTGACACCCTAGGCTCCCGCCTAAGGATGCAGCCTAGAATCACATCATTTCCTAAATTTTTTTTGCGATCCGCTCCATTGAACTTGATCTACACGTTCTTAAACCCAAACACACTAATTTTGGGGTGAACCCATTGTGTTTTGACCATTTATCCACTCGCTGCAATTTTAACGGTTTCGAATGAATAGAACTTTTTGCACGGCTCAACGAATGGTCAAAACACAACGGGTTCACCCCAAAATTGGTGTGTTTGGCTTTAAGAACATGTAGATCAAGTTCAATGGAGCGCATCACAAAAAATTTGTGAAAATAATGTGATTCTAGGCCGCGTCCTTAGATGGGAGCCTAGGGTGTCACCTTAGATTCACTTTTTCCATATAAAATCGTGCCTGGTCGGGTTAGGCCCGGGTTTTCGGGCCATGCCAGGGCACCGGGTCGGGGCCAGGCCTTGAGCCCGAATGAACAGCCCTATCCTTACATGCCCCCAAAATATTTCTCATTATACCATATAACCACCATATTCAATTTAGATGCACCTTATTTTGAAAATATACTTTCATCATATTTGTAATCATGAACATTTTGAGGGCTATAAATACTAAGAAATATGTCATTCTCTAAGCCATCAAAACTTTGAAAGTGAAGTACAATCGGTGAGAAATGGCTACCAAGAGTCTTATTGGTTCTATTGTTAATCTCTCAGTTGTTCTCCTACTCTTCACATTTTCTTCTTTTTCCGGTAAGATTATATTATTGATATTTTGAATTTAAATTTTTTCCTCTAAATTTTTTGCTTTTAAATGATTCAAGTGCCAAGTTAATATATTAATGGTTTGTTGCTTTCAATATGGTTACAAATTGGATAATCTACTTTATCATTTTTTAATTACCTACGATGAATCATCTACCCAAAAAAAGTATATTTTTTTAAAGAAATGAGTCATTCGAAATAAAATAGATTGTTTTAGGATTATTTTAGCAGATCTAAAAAGTAATAAAATAATATCTTAATCTATCATAGTCATAATTATATCCTATCCTAATCCTACGTGAACTATCTATAGTTTACAAATTTTAAAAAAATATTAATAAAATATATAAAATATCTTTATGGTATTAATTTGTTAAGATAAAGAAATTATACCTAACTAACATACTATAATACATAAAGTATTACAAAAAAACTAAAAAGTTTTAAAATTATACAAAATATCATTAAAAATTTAAAATTACAAAAACCATCCCGACATCTAAAAATTTAAAATAACAAACATGAAATCAAGAAATTAATATTATTTTGTGAAGAATTTAAAATTTGCAGTTAACACCTCAATATCTCAAAAATTATAGAAACAATCTCAAAATTTTAAATTACAAACAACCACTTGAAATTCTAAAATTTTAAAACTTGCAAATATCATAGATGTATTCAAGGGATTACCATACTGCACCTAAAAATTTTTGATATTTCAAAACTTAAAATAACAAACATGAAATTAAGAAATTAACAACAACCTCTGAAGAATATAAATTTTTTAATTAACACCCTCAATGTTCCAAAATTTATAGAAACACTCTCAAAGTTTAAATTATAAAAAACAACCCTAAAATTCTAAAAGTTTTAAAATTTACAAACAACAAAATATGAATTCAAGAGATTACCCGTATGCATAAAAAAATTTAAAATTTATCAAAATTAACCTCAAAGTTACAAAAATTATAAAAAGAAAACTCTTTTAAAAGTAAAAATTGTAAAAACTCTAATTGTTTTTTCAAAATTTATAACTAGTACACATCAAATCTTGAAAGTATTAGTAGACCACTAAAATTTACATTTTTCAAAAATTAATCTATAATTTTACCAATTCCAAAAAGCACCCTCAAAATTTTAGAGTTGCAAGAAATATCGTGACATTTAAAGATTACCACTAATACATGAAACATAGAAGTTATAACTACCAAACTTAAAAATATTTTTTTAGAAACACTCCCAAAGTTTTAAAATTACAAATCACACCCTTAAAGTTCAAAGCCACAACAAATGCTAAAATTTTAAAACTTGGCAAATAAAAGTATAATTGTTAGGTATTCTTTCACTAATATATATATATATATATATATTAGATTTTATGCATGTGCAATGCACATGGTAAAATATCGTGATTAGGTATTTTTGGTTTTTTTCTTACTAAAATTTGTTACTCGGCTCTTTAATAATTTTTGCTCACTTTGATTAAGTATTTTTGGTTTATTTTCTTACTAAAATTTGTTCATCGATTACACTTTGATTATTTAGCATTTAATGTTTGTTTGAATAGGCTACACCCAGTTTAAATTTTTATGTTGATAGTTGAATTGTTAGGAGATAAATATAATCTAAAGCCAATTTAAAATTTTATTTTATTTGGATTGGCATGAAACCGAGCTTGACCTGAGGAAGTATATATAGTGTTATGAAAGTAAAAATATTTGAAAAAATAACATTATAAAAGGAAGATGAATAATAAACCCAACGAACCAAGATGATTGATTTAAAGTGGGCTAAAATAACAAAAAGTAGTTAATAAAAAAACATCACAAACTAAAGATTAATGATATATCTAGTGCACTTTTATATGATAAAAACATCTACATATGCATATGAAAGCACTAAAAATAGTTTATAAAAATCTCTTCTAAAGATTCCTGATTTTATTAACAAAATAAAACTATTCTATAACAATTCACAAAACATTATCTTTTGTTGCTTCTATTTTATTTTATATTGAGTCAAGATCAATCCTTCTTCATATTTATCATTTTTCTGGGTAATTCTAGAGTAGTGTTTTCATCGTCTACATCAATTGTGATATAAGACTCGAGCATGATATCTTTCCTTGGGCTCATTCATCTTTTGTCTTCTCGTCTAAATTCACAAAGAAGTTGAATATATTTCTTATGTTCAACACAAACTTCTGACAATACAAACTTAGATTTTTTCCTATTTTAATAAGTATAAATGTTAATTTTATATATATAATTTTTTTTGTGCTTTTAATTTATTACTGAAATAAGGTTAGGAGCTACTTTTTTTTCCTTTGTAATGAATTCTTCTGTTGTGCATCCAATAAGAATTTCTGTTGTGTCATAATGTTACATTTGCTCTTCCATTTTCCATGAGGATCTGAACTAAATACATTATATTTTTTATTGTTAATTTGCTTTAGATTATAATATTAATATTTAATTTTGATATATTTATTTCATGAAAAAAGATATCACTTAACCTTGATACGACATGATCGGTGATTCTACAACATTTATCATCTGGATAATTATTATTAACATCTCTATCTACTTTCTTATTGTAACCTTTTGCAAATATAGAATCACTGCTCAACTCTATTATAAATGGTAGTTATTGTTGCCTTAAAGGTATGATAGTGTGTCTGTATATTGGTAAATTATTCTTAGGTTTAATTGTATAAATTTTAGAGTAGGTTTTCTAAGATCATACCTCTTTCGAATGTTATAGTGGTTGTATATATTAATAATTTGAATTTTTGCTATATTTATAAAGAACCTTAATAGAGATGCTTTTATCTTGGTAACTTACTCTAAAAGAGTGCTGCATATTGGCTTTAAAATATAATATTTTTTTTACGGTGTTATATGGATGTTTGCCTGGTTTACTTACTATACTCTTATTTCTTCAGTAAGTTGTATCTTTAGATTGATATATATTATTGACGCAATTTATGATGATATGCATATCTCCTCTATAAATTTGAGATAGATATAAGATGAATTTTATATTTAGCGGCATTTAATAAGAATTTTAGTAATGAAATATACTACATTCATAGTTATAGATCTAGAATTCTAATAGTGCTATTACATCATTATCTTTGATCGTGTCTTTAAGAATTGATTCTTCGTTAGTAGTCATACCCCTAAATAAACTCACACGCAGGGTCGTGATACTAGATAAGAAAAAAAAAATGGCAATTTTATATTCTTTTGCTTACGCAAAGTCATGACATAGTAATTTTTCTTTTATTTTTCATGAAGAATATTTCTTTGATTGGAACAAAGTTGTTTAATATATTCTTCAGGGAATACTCAGTCGATGTTTCTTTGATAAATATAACTTATGTTAGTGTTAATTGAAGTGATTCATTGACGTTCCGAATTCCATTTGAAGTAAAAATCGCTTGATCCTTTTGAAGGATATTTCTAAATTTTCTAATAGTTCTCCGTACATAAATCTTGATACTTCTTTACACTATAAATACTATTACCATTAGAGATCAATATTTATAAATTATAATCAATTAATATTAAGCTATTATATTATAGTATTTTATTAGTTTTTTACGATTTTGTCTTCTATCAATTAATGATACTTATGTTTTTTGCTGCTCTAACATATTGGTATAATTATATGCAATTACTTTAATTTATACAATAACATTAATTTTTAATCTATCATATATTTTTAAAAATTTTATTCTTTAACTAGATATTTTTAATCTGTTATTATTACTGTTTTTTACCAGTATCAACTTGACTATTTTCAGATTCTGAAAAATGATACTAAACCTTAAACTATAAGTTATAGTTATATATCTTAGTGAAAGAATATCACACAATTACTCTTTTCTTTGCCAAGTTCTAATTTTTTAGTTTTTTATTTTATATAAACGTATACTAGAGTTAACATTAATCTTTAATTTATAATTTTTTATGAAGTTCATCAATGATTAGGAACAAACTTCATATTCTCTTTTATATCGTTGTAACATACTTTTAACCAATCATTTTGCCTTATTGGTTTTAAATATTCACATTCCTTGTATATTACTGTTTTAATATTTTTTACTTTTACAACACTGTACTTTCTCAAGTAAAGCTTGGTTTCATGTCAGTCAAAATAATATGAAACTTCAAATTAGCTTCAAATTATATTTGTTTTCTATTAATTCAATTATCAACATAAAAATTTAAATTGAGTGTAGACCATTTAAACAAACATCAAAGAAAATAAATAATCGCAATATTAAAGTTTAGAGACAAAAGTGAGTACAAACTATTAAAGTGGAATTGAGGAACAAACTATTAAAGTTTAGAAACAAAAGTGAGGACAAACTATTAAAGTAGAATTGAGGAACAAATTTTAGTTAGAAAATAAGCCAAAAATACTTAATTATGATATTTAACTACGTGCATTGCATGTGTATAAAACCTAGTAGACTCTAAATTTGAGAGAGTAGAAGTCCTTGAGAATAATATGAATTGCTTGAAATAATATTAAAATTATAAAAAAAATATATCTAAAATATAAATTTTATTAATGTATTCAAGTGCCTAATAAAACTTGTTAATGGCGCCAAAAAAGAAATTAGCATCACAATATTGCCTAATATGGCATTGTCATAATAAAGTTGGTAACCCGAAGACTAGAATCATATTAGAACACCCCGTGTTGGAGGGTGATCTGCATGGGGGTATGAAAATTAACATCATGCCCCCATCACTCCAACTATGTTGTACAAAACACCCTGCACCGTGCGGGACGTTTTGATATGATGTGTATTCTAAATCAAATATATAATATGTTATAAAAAAAAGGCTTGAATGCTTACATCAATTGCTTTTTTCTTATATTTGCAGCTCATGCAAGGAACCAAAATGAAAAGCCAATCATACAATGCATACGAGCATGCACTACTGATGATGATTGCAATAAGACTTGCCTTAGCAAAGGATTCACTCTTGGAGGGAGATGCAGAGTTAATGGCCAATGTTGTTGTAATAATTATTAATTAAGAATGACATCTATGGGCACAAGGACACATCTAATAATATGATATATGGTATTAACTATATATATAATAAGGTGGAAGTAATGCGATTTATTGAAACCCCCCCAAAAAAAAAGAAAAAAGAAAAAAAGAAAAATGATAGCACTATCAGTTTTCTGCTAAATATTAGTTTTTGAGCTGTTTGTTTATTTATTTTAATTGATGAAATAGTTACCATTAAGAATAATTAAATGTAAACATGCAATTAGTGTTTCTAGCTATGATGTGAACATTTTTCACTGACCAGAAAAAGCTATACATGATGTGCCTACGTAAAAAGCAAATCTTCATTGACGTACAAACTCCGGCGACAGATCAAATAGAAAGAAAATATTTTATTATTAAAAAAGGTAAATTAAATCTTTCATATAAAAGTTTGGTGATATTTCAATTATGAATGGACAGACATTTACGAAGGTCAAAATTTTTAAAAGCTGAAGGAGTACGTAGTTTATCTATAGAGATTAATTTGTACGCTAGGGATTTGTATGAAAACAAGAAGAACCATAGCTTATATCAGCAGAAATTCAGAAATGTTTGGGATACAAATTAAATATTTTATACGGGACATTTATATTGCGATTTATTCAAAACTGTAAAAAACATGGGTTAAATCCACAAAAAAAATCGCTAATTTCAAACTGCCCAAAACAATTATGCGAGAGGTAACTTGCGATTTGGTTGAAAACGGCCAAAATAATGAGTCGTAGAACATAAAAATTCAGTAATTCAAAGTATACATAAGATACTCGATCTACATGGATTGATAATTTATGATTTGATCGAAAATAACCAAAATTATTAGCTATGTCCACAAAATACTGAAAATTTGGAGATATAACCTCTAAAATATTCTATGCGGGATAATAGCTTGTGATTTGATTGCAAACTATCAAAATCATGGGTTCTAATTCACAAAATTCTAAAATATTATAGTGCACATAAAATATTTTATTATGGACAACAACTTGTGATTTAGTCATGAATAGCCAAAATCATAGGTTATAGTCCATAAAATTTGGTCAATTTTAAAGCACGCATTAAATATTCTATGTAGGATAGTAACTTGTGATTTGGAAAATGACCAAAATTATGAAAGCACATTAATGCCACTAGGAAAGAATCTTGGAGGGGGGTGAATAGGGTTTATGCTAATCTAATCCGATTTAATGCCAAATAAAAAGTAATTAACAAATATCCTAGCAAATATGATATGCAACAAGATATATATGTAAGGATAAGTAATATAAATAAGGGTAAACAAAATAGTGGACAATATAAACAAAGAGGCAATGGCTAAATAAGATGAACAAAAAGAGTGCGCAATGCAAACTCAAACAAGCAATATGATTATGGAGTTCGGACATTCCATCCTACGTCTCCGCTCCCCACATCCGGGGAGAAATCCACTATCACACCAGGTTTTCAACGTTCACCCGAAAACGTTTACACCACACAATATTAGTTTTTAACGCTCACCGATTAACGTTCACAATCTCATAATGTAACTACACGTACAAATACGATCTCAAGTGTTGGCCTCTCACGTATCTCCCTCAAGTGTTAGGAATTACAACCTACCTCTAGGCATTACCACCTACCACACTCCTCTTAGGACCGATCACGTCTCTCACCTCTACACTCCTCTTGATGTACTTGTGCAATACAAAGTAAATCCTCACAATTAGGCTCGCAAACAACAAATGGTTTGTTCTCTAAATAAGGTGAGAACACAATATAAACTCACACTCTAAGTCACTAACCCACAACCCTAAATTATACTATGTATGTAAATACAATAAGCTCAATGGTTGTGTGTGAACAAAGAGATTTAAATCAAACAAACTAAACTCAAATAAAATTCTAGCTTATGGAAATTATGAACAAAACAATAAATAGCTAGAAATAGAGTTTAGAAAAACTTCTCTATAGATCAAGAGAGAGAGAGAGATGAGTTGAAGCTCAAACACCAAATGATGATCTTTTCTTCCTCTTGTGAAAATATCTTCACAAACAAAACTTGTAAATACACTAAACAAACTTTAAAACACTCTTTAAACTTGTTTAAAAACTTTCTTAATTAACCTCATAAGTATGAGGGCATGAGGTATATATAGGCTCATGAAACAACGCCAAAAACCAAGAGAAAACATCACAAAAAGACAAAATAACATAAATTAAAATTTTTGGAAAACTAACCGTTATGATGCCGTCGGTCGACTGATGAGTTGACCGTTACAGGGAAAACTGGTAGCTCATCGGTCGACTGAAGAACACGATCAGTCGACTGATGACCTCATCAGTCGACTGGTTAGTCGACCAGAATAAAATAGAAACTTTTAATTATTCCACGTGCAAAGCACGTGTATACTAGTATTTTATAATATCGGAAATGTGAGATTTGTGTACTAGTGATTTGCATGAAAACAATAAGAATCATGGTTATATCGGAAATGTAGGGATACATATATACTATTTTATATGGGACAACAATTTCTTCATTTATCAAAAAAACTTTCAAATTTTTGGTTAAGTCCATGAAAATTTGCTAATTTCTGGGAAATTTTGCTAATTTCATGGTACACACAAAATCATGTGATGGATAACTTATAATTTAGTCGAAAACGATCAAAATAATGAATTATAGTCCATAAAAATTTAGTAATTCAAAGTATACATAATATACTCTTCGTGGAATGACAACTTATGATTTGTTAAAAAAACAACCAAAATCATTAGCTATATATAGTCCAAATTTTTTTTGTAATACCTATAAACTATTCTATGTAGGATAATACCTTGTGATTTGATTGCAAACTACGAAAATTATGGATTCTAATTCATGAAAGTTCTGAAATCTTGTAGCAAATATGAAATTAGTGTGCACCCCTCCATTTTCAGCTACAATAATTCTGTATTTAAATACAGTTTTTATAAGTGCTATAGTAATATTTTTTAAATGTTACAGTATCCCACCCGAGGTACAATAATAATTTGTTAATTTTAGAACATGTAAAAAGTATCCTTCAAGATGGCAGCTTGTGATTTTCTCTAAAAAAGTCAAAATCATGTGTTACCATCCATAAAACTTCAAAACGGGGTTTTTCTAATAACATCTTATTATCAAAGGCAATTTTTTTTTGTAACATCAAAACTTAAAGAGGATTTTCTTATATTTTGAAAATTAAGGGAGGTTATATGATAATAGTCCAAAGTTTTTTTTTGAAAAGGATAATAGTCCAAAGTTAAGGGGTTTTTCTCCTGATATTTAGTCTTTTTACTTTCCATATATACAATGAAACTAGGAAGGGGAAAAAAACTATTTATCGCTATTACTTATTTCACTACAGTACTATATTTGAGTCTAAAAGTGCCCCATTTAAACACTAGGAGGAATGTACGATCATTTGTACCTAAATATTTGAAAATAATACTGTATAGAAAATGTATTTGTCATGACTCTATTGTTGATATCATGATCAATTTGAGGTCTGTAAATACTAAGCAATCTTTCATCCTTTACGCCATCAAAACATTTAAAGTAAAATATAATCGGTGAGAAATGGCTGCCAAGAGTCTTATTCGTTCTACTGTTGATCTCTCAGTTGTTATCCTACTCCTCATGTTTTCTTCTTTTTCTAGTAAATTAATTACTCTTAATTTCAGAAGTTTATTTTGTTCCCTGGTCTTTTGTTTCAATCCTCCGTGGTTTAAGAATTAATTCAATGTTCATTGTTTCAATCGTATATAGAAGTTTGCTAATCTACTTTATGCTTTTTATTTTACAAACAATAAATAGATATAATAATTCAGATTCTGTAAATGAATAACCATGTTTCTTTAATACATTCACAAGTGTTTGAGGAAAAATAAACTTGAAATATGCTAGAATAAGGTCCCCAAGAATATTAAGAACTGCCTACAATAATATTGAAACAATAAAAAGTGTACCCCAAAAACATAAAATAACCAATCTATTCCATTACCAATAATACCTATGACAAATTTATTTAATCTGCAAACACAAATTATTAAGGGCCCAAAATGAAATTTGCACGGTCCCGCGCACGGTGGCAACGTAATGAGTCGATAAACAAAAAAGAACACCCGACTACCGCATAGAAACCTCTATACGGGACAGTAGGATCCATTTAATAAAAAACGGGTCAATTTTGTGGACTATAGCCCAGGGAAATTCGAAGATTTTTTAGGTCGCATACGTTTAGTTATGCGGATGGTTGTATAAAAATATTACAAGCTTATTTATGAGGTGCGATTTTTTTTCGCCTTCCCTCTTTTGCCGTTTCTAGCTATTCGACGGATCTTTTTTTTTTGAAAGTTTCGAAGTACTAATACTAATACAATGATACATTTATTATGTGATAATTATTGAATCAAATTCCGTTTTATGTAAAGTGTTGGTGAAATTATTGCGCCATATACATAGTATCTATAGATAAATTATGAAGGTGTATTGCATGATCCATCCTTCTTTGTGGTAGTAGATTCTAAATTCGATAATAAACTTTTTTAAAAAAAATTACCCTTTACGTATATACTCTCATTGTCCGTTTTCTATTTAGACCCTCGTGTAGATTTAAGTTTTCCAGCTTATGAATATGTACATGCACACTTGATCATGCCATTATAACATTATATAAATGTGTCTATGTTGCCACAAATTTTATGATACTTGATATCACAAATTTTATGATACTTAATTAGGAGGAAAATTGCCAATCTAATGGCGAATGGTGTCGTAATTAATTAAGGTTGGGGCTGCGCTTGGCATCAAGACATAAATATATCTTATTCCATGTAATAAGCTAGAATTTGTGTCACATTCCACAAATAATATTGAGGCAACTATATACTAGTTTCTGCTTATATTTTTCTTCTTCAGTTTGCTCATTTATAGTTTGTCTTCACTGATGAGTTGGTAACATTAAGCAGAGTTAAATATAAACATGCAACTAGATTATTCTAAGCAGAGTTAAATATTAAGCAGAGTTAGGTATGCATAAAATATTCTATAGTGGAATGGCTACTTCTGATAGGATCAGAAACAGTCAAAATCATGAATTATAATTTGTTTACACATAAAATTTTCTAAAGTGGAATGACAACTTTTGATTGGATCGAAAACATCCTAAATCATGAATTATACTCTGTATACGCATAAAATTTTCTAAAGTGAAATGACAACTTTTGACTGGATTGAAGACAAATGAAATCATGAATTATAGGCCTTTGAATTTCAGAATTTTTGAGTACGCGTCAGTCAAATATTTATGCCGAATTCAATTTGTGATTTCATTGAAAATGATCAAAATCATGACTTTTAGTTCCAAAAATTCAAGAAATTTTTTAGGACCAAAGATATTCTATAAGGCCCCGTTTGGCAAGGGGTTAAGCAGGAGGGATTAAAGAAAAGGGTTAACTTAGTTAATCCATCGTAAAGGGTTAAAAAAATTCTAAACCTGTTTGGATACGATAGTTAAAACAAGGGGTTAAGTCTTTTGTGTTTGGCAAATGAAGAGGGGTTAAGAAGATTAATCTTATTACTTTTTTTAAAAAATACCAGTTTCGTCCTTATTGGAGATTTATAAATAATTACCTCATCAAAAAAAATTTAGGCTAAATAAACACAGACTTCTCTTCTGCTGCAGCGTCAATTAATACCATTATCCAGGCAACCTTACGAATTGATGGAAGCTTACTAATAAGAATGTTAGCCTTTGCTTGGACAAAGGGATGCTTCACCATGGTTTCGTAGATTGTCGAGGGTCGAATTGAAGCAAATCTTCTGATGAAGATAAAGAAATCATAGTAGTTGTTCATGCCTGTTAGAATATTCCGATATATACAACTTTTATTAAAAAGAAAGTGTCATATATATATATATATATAAAGGCAACAAGAATAAACAATAACATGCAAATAAATAAACATTTTGTTCACCACCTGTTTCATTTGCGTTGTGTTTGGATATAAATGTAAATCACACTTTTCTGGAGAAAGGGGAACAATATACAATTTGGATACAACAATTTGTATTTGGAATGAATTTTAGAATTTCATGATTCATCTCCAGAGATTGATAAGCAAAAGTCTTGGCACATGTTGACGACTATTTTCTTTGCTCTTAGTATCTTCCAGCAGTATAACAAAAGAAAAATCAAGCCTCCAGGGGGTAAAACAAACTTCTATGTCATTCAAATAAAGAGTTTGCAACCAATTATTTCTACACAAACAAGTTTATAATGTCTGGTTATCCCTCGACGAGAAGGGGAAGTTGTTCGAGGCAAAGGATCATTGTCCTTTTCAGAGGATGTTTGAGAAGGAACTACAGTTGAAGAATCAAGACATATTAATGCATCTGCAGCATGAACAACTCCTTGAAGAATCAAGACATATTAATGCATCTGCAGCATGAACAACTCCTTCCCTAACAAAAATCTTGGAAAATGTTCCTGGAAGCTTCTCCATAAAAATTTCAGCTATCTGAAGAGCAAGGATCAAAACATGAGGATCTTTCCATGCCAGAACACCTGCTAGAAAGCTACACCACAAATAACATACATTCAGCACAAAGTTCTCGAGCTATTTTCACAATCTCTAAATATCTTACATAATTTAAACACATATAAATGGATCACTATCTGGATATATTTGTTACACTAAGTAATGACTGGATCATACCAGCTAAGCTGAAATACATAAGCTTTCCAATTACAGATAGACATTTATAGCGAACTGGACCATTGACGCTGGAGCCATATATCTATTTAATGAAAAAAGATATGAATGTCAACTGAAAACATATAACAGCAGTTGGCCATAAATAATAAATAATTTTTCAGATATTCAAACGAATCAAACCTGTGTTAAAACAGGAAGCAGGTCCAGCCCAAACTGTTGCAAAAGTTCAAGTTGATCTTGCAATGAAACTTCATCTGTTGATATGGAAGTCGTCAGGTTATAACTTCCATCATTGATGTTTGATGAGGATCATCTATCTGTAATGATTTTTAGACAGCCTACACCTACATGTATAGAAAAAGGCATTAAGCAAGGCTATGCATTAAGACATGACTACACACATATATATTCAAAAGAACTTTCACCTAATTACTTTAAAATTCAAAGATTACAACGTCCTACAATCCCACAAGATAATAAGTGAAAATATAAAGGAAAATAAAGATGTCATTAAAAAAGGCATGAAAGTTGATTTTTATGAACTATATGAAAAGTCATTATCATTTGTAGATGGACTACATTGCAAAAATCCTTTTTTCCTTTCCTAAATTTTTTGTACTAGATTAAGAGTTCCGCTTTTAATTAAGCTTATAATAATCACAACACATTCTTTTCAATACTTGAAAATAAAAAAAATTCAATGCTACAGTAATCTCCTGTTCTAAGTTATGGACGAAAAATGAAAACAATATGTATATAGCTTAGTTGGGCAGAACATGATAAACTTCATAAGTTTCTAAAATGTTTTCTACTAAGGAAAAAAGTGGTGTAATTGTTCATTATTGTAATCTCTGAAAAATATCTATATAATCTTAATTTAACTTCATAAGTTGACAGCCAACATTAAACTTAGTCTTATATATGTGATATATAAATTCTAAAAGCACAAGCATCAATATAATTAAGCAAAACTATGAAATTATCAAATGAGGTAATTTTGGTCCAAGTTCTTAGTGAGAAATTATAACAAACACCTTTGGAACGCCAACTAAACTTGAAGATTCTATACAATGAGTGAGAGAGTAGCCAAACTTACTATGCCTACATAGACCTACATGCCTAAGGAAAAAAACAAATGATGGAAGAGCATTGAAGCTTAATAAGACGAGTAATGAATAAAATCAATAGCATAAAGATAAGAAGAAGAACCACAAACTTAAATTTCAAAGAAAATGAAACTAGTAATATCTTTAAATATATATTTCCAATGCAAGCAATTTTTATTCATCTTTCTCTCAATAAAGTAGTCAAGCAATTGGCATATCAAATAAGATAGTACTTCTAATTAAAAGTCTCATACTAACAAGAAATAAGATTTTCTAATTATACCTCCAACCCTCTCAAATTCCAATACGCTCACCAACAATTGATAATATATTGGCAATCTTTAAAGGGAATAAATCCAGATCACCAAAATCATAAAAAGAAAAATCAAAAGAACTAATCTCTAGAATGAATACATAATTTTCAGATCCAAATCGAATTCATGCAAAAATAGTAGTTATCGACTTGATGACAAATAAGATTTAATTTTTTTTACCATGGTGAGAAAAGGGCAAAGAGAATCAAACTCTAGCATGAAATTCATAATCGAAAACCTAGAATGAAACGAGAAAGGAGAAGGAGCTTACCGCTATGAGTCGACAAACTAATCATGAAATTGATCTAAGCAAGTGAAGAGACCTTTGTCTTTGCAGGGGGAGCCAAGCAGCGGGGTTTCTCTGGCCGGAGATTGGGTAAGGTCGTCGAGGTCCCCGCAGACATCGAAGGTGAGCTCGGCGTGGAGGTTCTGGAGGTTGTAAGCTAGTGAATGGGGGAAAATTTTAGCGGGGAAATTTTAGAAGGAAAGAAGTGGAAAATTTCCCTCACGAGATCCAGATGAAATAACTCCCATGAAATAACTCCCCTCATAATTCCTTCGTCTACCCTCCCGTGAGAAGGCGGAACAAGCCTTGTTCCGCCTTCTCACGAGGAATAGTTATCCCGTGTTGTGACGGGTTAAATGGGATAAAACACTCACGTGCGGGTTTGTTAACCCTTCTTCTTTTTTTCCTGTTTGGCAGGCTAATAAGGGGTTAAACTCACTTAACCCCTCATTTATCCTCTTGCCAAACGCAGCCTAAGGGACTATTACTTGTAGTTTTAGTGAAAAAACAACCTAAATCATGCATTATAATCCACAACAAATCAAAAAAAAATTAGTACACATAAAATACACTACATTAATGGCTTTTTGTTAATTGATAAAAAATAGATAATATAATTAGTCATCATCTGTTGAAATTAGAAACTTCGGCAGGAGGATGTATAAAATATTTCACGTGGGATGATAGTTTGTGATTTGTTCAAAAACAATTAAATTCACAGGTTATAATCCACAGAAATCCAAAAATTTCGATGACACCCATAAAACATCGTATGGGGATAACTTTGTATTTTGGTCAAAAACAACCAAATTTAATGAGTATATACATGAAATATCCTACGTGTGCAGAAATCTATGAATTGGTTGTAAATGAGTATCAAGTAGCAAAAACTTCCATACATACACATGGAAGGAGGGGGAAAAAAGTGGCAACACCTCATTTTGGTAAATGAAATGAACTACCAGGAGATTAATTAGCGAGTGGCTAATGACACTAGTCAAATCACATGGATAGATCTCACCAACGTTTATCTTTCAGCAGCACATTTTACTGACAATTCGTGACCGATACTTGTACATATAATACAAAACTAATGCAAACTGAATTCAGCTTCAAAAATCAAGTAACTGAAATGCGTACACACAAGTTGCGTCACTTTGTTGCTTCAACGAAAATAATAATAATTTCCAAATCCAAACTATGTCAAATGAGTTCTCAAGATACGCACACTCCCATAGCAAGAAACATGCACATAGATCCACATGTACACATACCTGCAACTACTAATGACAGTAACAACATTAATAATCAATATAAGGCGCTGGTCGCCACCGAAGTTGGGATTTTAGCTTAAACCCCCTAAAAAAACTCCCTTTCTCTGTTACCATCATTATATGCCAAAGCCCTCAACAGAGACCACTAACAGCCTTTAGCTAACCGGAGGATTACAACAAGGCAAAAGAATTTATTATAAAGTGCAATTAACAACGGTTTTGCCAGTACTTTTACATCTGCATGTTACCTGAGGAATTGAGCTGCCAATTCGAACCACCCAGGGATGCTCAGCTGCCGAATCTAACGTCAGCCTCTGCCTTGGATCTGCATTACAAGCACATTTTCAACGAACTGATGTCTGATGTTTAAATGCATGAAACAGAACTAAAATTCAAAGGTAAGAACTGAAAGTGATTGAAGTAAAAAGATTTTACAATATGAAGAAACAACAAGATTGGGCACGTGCACAGTCAGAAAGGTGAATAATACTGTGGCCAGGAATGAAATCAGAGGTTGGATCATCGAAGGTTCCCAGACTCAAGTCTGGATTCCAAAGTGCAGATGGAAGGGCTAAATACAGATGTCAGCAAGACTACCTTATTTTGTTCAAAAATAGAAGGATATATTCATCATGTACAATTTGCTTGTTTAGCTACATGATTTTCTGAGAGGCTCTACATTGTTTTCAATTAGGTCAAAGATCAGGCAGTTCTGCGTGAGTCTATGTTGGATATGTTCACTGGCGGCTTACCCCGGACGCCAATATAACATGTCAGCTTCCTTGCTCCAGGTAAGTGAAAAAAAGTCACTCCCATCGTTAAACATTGGTCATCATAATATGAAAAACATTCCCTTCTTTAGGTGTATACATGGAAGTGACAGGGATGGTCAACTATCTATGTTACACAGATACGGTTGCCGGTAATGAATACAAGAAATGACAAATTTGTAAAATGTTGGATATGGGGACACAACCGAATATATACATATTGAAATTTTGCGGGGTGACAAATTTTGATTTGGGTAAAAAATGACCAAAATCATGGGTTATAGTCCACAATTTCGGAAATTACGGGGTACAAATAAAATATTACCTGTGACAACTTATGATCGAAAAGGACCAAAGTAGTGGGTTATACTCCATAGAAATTTAATAATTTTGAAGTATGCATAAAATATTCCACACGGGACTATAATATATGATTTTATTAGAAAATGTCAAATTCATGTATAGTCTACGAAAATTTTCAATTTCTGAGTATGTATACGATATAGTATACTGTTGTGATTAGTTAAAACAACCAAAATCATGAGTTATAATCCATAGAAATTCCGGAATTTTATGCTACGCAAAATATTCTACACAGGACGACAACTTGTCATTTAGTCCGAAATGACTAAGATCATAGGTCGAAGTCCACAGAAATTTGGAAAATTTTGAAGGCGCATAAAAAATTTATGCAAAAACTTGTGATTTGGTCAAAACAATTGAAATCATAGGATTATAGTCCATAGAAATTCGGAAATTACATATAAATTTGAGTACGCATAAAAATCATAGGTTATATACAGAAATTCAAAAATATGAGAGTACGTATAAAGTATTCAATGCAGTATGACAATTTGTAATTTGGACGAAGTCAACCAAAATCATGGGTTACAGTCCATGGTTATTCAAAAAACAATCAAGATCATAGGTTATTCCACAAAATTCAGAAACTTTTGTGTACGCGTAAAATATTCCACCATAGAAGAAAATTAGTAATTTTATCGCAAACAATAAAAGCTGTGGATTATATTCTAGGGAAACTCGAGGAATTCGAAGTACATATAAAATGTTCTCCATTGGATGACAACTTGTGATTAGGTCGAAAAAAAATCATGGGTTACAAACCATGGTAATTCGTAAAAAACCAAAATCATGAGCTATAGTCCACAAAAACTTGTAAACTTTTGAGCACGCATAAACTATTCTATCCTGGATGAAATTTTAGAATTTTATAAAAAATGACCAAAACGATAGGTTACTATCTCGAGAACAAATTTAGTGATATGCATAAAATATTCTATGCATGAAGATAATTTATAATTTTTCTAAAAGATTCCAAAATCACGGGTTATAGTCCATGATTTTTCGGAAAACAACCAAAATCAATGGTTACTTTTCAAAACTTTGAAGTATGCATACAATATTCTATCTCAGATGAAAATGTATGATTTTGTCAAAAACAGAAAAAATCATGTATTATGGTCTAGAAAATTCTTGAATTGCAGACTACACATAAGATATTTTATACAGCACGATAACTTGAGATGTGGTAAAAAACAATAAAAATCACGGGTTCTAGTCCACAGGAATTTGGAAATTTTTAGAACACTAAAATAATTTATGCAGGGCGATAACTTGTGATTTGGTCGAAAACAACCAAAATCATATGTTACAGTCCATAAAAAACTAGGAACTTTTGAGTACATGTAAAATATTCTATCTAGGACAAAATTCTGAGATTTGGTTAAAAATGACCAAAATCATGGGTTATAATCTACATGAATTTGAGAATTTTGAAGAACCTATAAATTATTCTATGCAAAAAAGAATTTGAGATTTTATTGAAGCCGGACAAAATCACGTGTTATGTGCACAAATATTTTTAAATTTCAAAGTGTATATATATATATTATATAAATAGTATATATAATAATATATAATCTATAATATATCTATATATATATATATATAATATTACTATTCTCAGATGAAATGTATGATTTGTCAAAAACAGAAAAAATCATGTATTATGGTCTAGAAAATTCTTGAATTGCAGACTACACATAAGATATTTTATACAGCATGATAACTTGAGATGTGGTCAAAACAATAAAAATCAGCGGTTCTAGTCCACAGGAATTTGCAATTTTAGAACACTAAATAATTTATGCGGGGCGATAACTTGTGATTTGGTCGAAACAACCAAAATCATAGGTTACAGTCCATAAAAATTTAGGAACTTTTAAGTACATGTAAAAATATTCTATTAGGACAAAATTCCGATATTTGGTTAAAAATGACCAAAATCATGGGTTATAATCTACATGAATTTGCGAATTTTGAAGACACGCTATAAATTATTCTATGCAAAAAAGAATTTGAGATTTTATTGAAACCGCGACAAAATCAAGTGTTATGCGCACAAATATTCCTAAATTTCAAGGTATGTATATATATTATATATATATATATATATATATATATATATATATATATATATATATATATTGTAAACAACAAACAAATATTAAGTCCAGAAATATTTTTGAATTTTGAAGTATATATATGATATTTCAATCGAAAACAAACAAAATCACGAGTTAACTCTAGAAATATGAGAAATTTTTAGTACACATACAATATTTCATGCGGGTGACAACTTGCATTTTTTTACTAAATAACTAAAATCATGGGTTATAATCCATTGAAATTTAAGAATTTTGAAGTACACATAAGATATAATATACGGGGTGACAACTTGCCATTTGGTTGAAAACAACGAAAATCTTGAGTTATAGGCTACTGACATTTTAACACATTAAGTAGGAATAAAATATTTTATGCAGGGTGAAAGCTAGTGATTTGGTCGAAAAGGATCAAATTCACGGGCTATAATCCACAGAATTTAGGAAATTTTGGAGTACACAAAATACTCTAAGTGGGACTGACAATTTGTAATTTTGTTGAAAATAACAAATCATGTGCTAAGTGTACAAATACTCTTGAACTTCATGTGTTATTGTCCACAAAATTTATTCAATTTATACGCGGCACTAATTTGTGATTTTGTCGGAAACAACCAAAATCACAAGTTATAGTCAACAGAGATTTTGAAATTTTTGAGTATGCATGAAATATTTTTTGCAGGGTAAAAACATGTGCTTTAGATAACATTGATAATTTGTTATGAATATCTTTCAAGCATAACATATTTTTTGAGCACTGCCTAGTGCCTAAGGTAATTTACATTGGATGACAATTTTAGATTTCATCAAAGACAACCAAAATCACAAGTTATAGTCAACAGAAATTTGGATATTTTAGAGTATGCATAAATTATTTTTTGTGAGCTGAAAACTTGTGATTTGCTCAGAAACGACCAAAATCATAGGTCACAGTCCACAAAAATTCAAGAATTTTAGAGTAATCAAAAATATTCTACGTGGAACGAGAACTTGTAATTTGGTCAAAAACAACCAATATTACAGGTTTTAGTTCACAAAAATTTAGAACTTTTTGAGTAGGCATAAGTATTTTACGCGGGGTGCAACTTTTGATTTAGTTGAAAACGATCATCATCATGGACTACAATCCATTGAAATTCAAAAATTACGTAGTACGCAGAAAATATTTACGCAGGGTAACAACTTGTGACTTGTTCGAAAACGACCAAAATTAATGGTCAGTTTATGATAATCAGAAAACAATCAAATTCGTGGGTTAAAGTCTACATAAATTCCAAATCATTTGAGTACGCATAAAATATTCTATTCGGAACAAATTATGTGATTCATCAAATATAACCAAAATTGTGGGTCCATACAAACTTAGGAATTTCAGAATACGTATAAAATATTCTACACATGACTATAATATGTGATTTTCTTTAAAAAAACCAAATTCGTGGATTATAATTTACAAAGGTCTTCAATTTCGGAGTACACATAAGATATTTTATATGGGACGATAACTTCAGATTTTGTCAAAGACAACCAAAATCACTAGTTAAAATAGCCCAAAGAAATTTGGAAATTTTTGTGTGAGTAAATTATATTATGTGGAATAACAACTTGCGATTTTGTCGACGATAAATAGAATCATGGGTTAGTCCAAAGTAATTCGTAAAAAACCAAAATCTTGGTCTAAAAATTCGTAACTCTGGATTACCCATAAAATATTCTATCAGGGATGAAAATTTAGGATTTGGTCAAAACCGGCCAAAATCATAGATTATTGTCCATGAAAATCTGGATTTCACACATAATATTTTACGCGGAAAGATAATTTGTGATTTTTTTAAAAATGGTCTAAATCATGCGCTATAATTAACGAAAGGTATGCATACAATCAAAGTTATCAAAGGCGCGCGCCTCATACGCCTTATGACGTAGGGCAGTGGCGATGCTCCCCGCATTTAAGACGGTAGCACCTTTTTGCACCTCATAAGGATGTAGAAGCGCGCAAGGCACACATTAGGCATAGCCTCATATATTTTTCTTTAACATTTCAATCAAGTGGATAATTCATATGCCAAATAGAAAAATAAATCAATTAGACCATTTCAGTAGTCGAATTGAGGACCCTACCTCATCCTCATTTAAAATTTGATTTTTCTTCAATATTAGTCTTGATTTGACTTGGAAAATTATTAACTTTACTACTATGTTAGGTGTGCTACCACTATGAATTAAAACCTTGTTCTATGATATGGTAGTAGATTTTATCTTACAATATTTTTAAGTGAAAAATCACAAACATGTTCTTTCATGCTTGATTATCTTGAAAATTTATGCGTGCAATGTGCGCCTAGCTTCAATTGCATGAGCATGTAAAGGGGCTTTACGCCTTGCATCGTGCATGGTGCGTTGATAACTTTGTATAAAATATCAAGAACTTTGGAGTACGTATAAAATATTCTACACTAGAATACAATTTATGATTTCCTCGAAAAAAGACAAATTCATGTATGTATAGTCCACAAAATTTCATCAATTTCTGAGCAAGCATAAGATTTATATGGGATAATAACTTTTGATTTGGTCGAAAACACCCAAAGTCACGGATTATAGCCCACAAAATTTAGGAACTTTTTAGTACATGTAAAATATTTTATGCACAATGAAAACTCGTAATTTGACAAATAACCAAAATCATGGGTTGTAATTCATAGATATTCGAAAATTACAGAGTAGGCATAACATAATTACGGGAAAATCACCAAAATCATGGGTTAATCTCCATCATAATTCAGAAAACAACCAATTCCATGAGTTATAGTCCACAAAAATTTAGAAACTTTTGAATACGTGTAAAATACTTTATCTAGAACAAACCTTTGTGATTTAGTAAACACAAGGTTTTAAATAGCGGTTATCGGGGATTTATCGGACGGCCAAAATCCTTATCGGATAGCGGAAATCGGGGATATATCGGGGATAAGTAGTATTTATCGGAGTGATATACTGGATGATGTATATATATAATATGATAACTAAAAAATATAATCTAACCATACTTAATGAAATATAAACATACCAAAATGTAAATCATCATGTTTAGAATCACTAACCAATTGTAGAAAGCAAAACTTGCATCTTGACCGCACGATGAAACCATTCGATTGCATAGCCTTACTTATCGGCCGATAATCCCGATAAAAAAACCTTACTTATCGGCCGATAAGTACCGATAACGCCGATAACTCCCCGATAACTTGCCAAAAACGATAACCGATTAAAAATCCAAGTTATCCTATCGGAGAGCTCCCAAATCCGATAACTCGGCCGATAATATCGATTATCGGCTGATATTTAAAACAGTGAGTAAACATGACCAAAGTCCAGGATTATAGTACATAGAAATTCATGAATTTTAGTGTAACCATAAAATATTAGATGCGGGCTCGAAAAAGCCAAATTCATATATTATAGTCTTTAAAAATTCTTCAATTTCAAAGTAAGCATAAGATAATCAATGCAGGAAGACAATTTGTGAAAACAACCAAAAGCATGTGTTATAATCCACGGTATTCCGAAAAACAACCAGAATCATGGATTATAGTCAAAAGAAATTTAAAATTTTTTAATATGCATACAATATTGTATCTTAGATGAAATTTTGTGATTTTATTGAAAGTAGTCAAAATCATGTGATGACAAAAACAACCATGAGATATTTTATACACACAATAACTTTTGATGCCGTCTAAAATAACCAAAATCTTAAATTATAATCCACAAAAATTTTAGAATTATTTTAGCGCATTAAAATATTTTATGTTGGGTGCAAGTTTGTAAATTATTCGAAGGGTCCAACATCGTGGGTTATAGTCCATGAATAAAATATTTTATTTGAGAAAATATTTGCTAGTAATAAAGTATTAAAACCATAGTTCATAATCTGTAAAAGTTTGAGAATTTTGAAGCACGCATAAATTGTTCTACACAGGACGATAATTTTCTAGTTTTATCAAAAATAACTAAATCATGTGTTATAGTCCAAAAAGTTCGTGCATTTTGCAGTACGCACAAGTTATTTCATACAGATCATAACTTTTGGTATGGTCGAAAAACAACCAAAATTATTTGTTGCAGACTACGTTACCCGGCCACTTCATCTAGGCTCCTATGTTCGTGTTCGTGTCCATGTTTGCCGCTCCTTGGGCACGTCTTGAATATATACATACATTTTCAAATGTATACTCAATTATATAACACATGCTTTAGTTCAAAATACATATGATACTCTTCTTGAATGTATATCGTACGCTTTACCTCAAATTATGCAACTCATTGGACTTGGGACAAGTTCGTTTTAGCACGTACCTAGTTCATAAGTATGACTCTAAAGGATCTTTTGAGTGTCTAGTTCAAAAAACGAGCACTTTATCAATTTATAATCTACTCGATAAAAGAAACATAAAAAAAGTATTAAGGATTTTAGTTCTCATATCTGTATGCGCGGGAAATTGCGAGAAACTTGAGAATTGAATTTGTATTATTCCCTCTAACTGACTTACAAAAAGAATGATTACAATCCTCTCAATATAAGTTCTCTCTATCTGACTTAGAAAAAGAAACTGTAATTCTCTCTATCGGTTCCCTGATTTACAAAAGAGGGAAGGATGAAACCCTCCCTTTGTTTAAAACTGGGTTCTTTCTTTGTGACGATGAGAGTTTGAATCTTGTATCCCGCTGACGATCCGAACACTTCAACTCTTGTATCCCGTTCACTTGGCGCCTTGAGAGAACTTGCGAGGCAAGTTTATAACTCCAACCGAGTTTTGAGAACTCTCTGTAAGAGTGTTAAGAACTTGCAAGACAAGTTCGGAACTCTACACGAGTTTGGGAGAACTTGTTTGAACAAGTTGGAAACTCTCTGTAAGAGAGTTAAGAACTCTAGGCGAGTTTGAAGGAAACTTGTTTGAATAAGTTAGAAACTCTCTGTAAGAGAGTTAAGAACTCTAGCCGAGTTTGAATCCCCGAGAAGGATTGTTTTTATAGAGGAGATGAACCTCCAAGAGAACTAACCGAAATGGGTTTAAAGAGCAAGCCAAGAGCTCCAAGAATGCTCCAAGAAGACTCTCCAAGAAGCCCATCTCCTTCTCTTTCTTCTCTCTTTTTCTCTTATTTTTGGCCCCCCTTTTCTCCTCTTTTATTTTTGCCTCCTTTTCTTGCTGGAGATCCAGCCCTTATATATAGGGCAATCAGGGGGTAAGGTGCCCCTTAACAGGCTCTTAACTGTGCCCATACCTTGACATGACAGTTTTAAAAACTGTTCCTGAGTCAAAAACGTAAGGGTCACGTTATAGAAAGAAAACACGGGTGAACTCTGCGTTTATGAGTTCTGAAAACGCAGGGCGAACTATGCGTTTAGTCTTGGCAACGCACAACGACCTCTGCGTTTAAGTTCTGAAAACGCATGGCGAACTATGCGTTTGGTCTTGACAACACAGAGCGACCTCTGCGTTTGAGCTCTGAAAACGCAAGGCGAACTCTGCATTTGGTCTTGGCAACGCAGAGCAACTTCTGCGTTTGATCTTGGCAACGCGGGGTGAACCCTGCGTTTGAGATCTAGAACGCATGGCGACCTCTACGTTTGAGCTCTGGAAGCGCATGACGACCTCTGCGTTTGAGCTTGGCAACGCGGGGTGAACCCTGCGTTTGAGATCTGGAACGCATAGCGACTTCTGCGTTTGAGCTCTGGAAGCGCATGGCGACCCCTGCGTTTTGAGCTTCTGGGACGCTGAAGAGGGTTTCCGTATTTGGATTTGTAGAGATCGTCAATTGTAATATCTTTTCTTTGACTTTTGTGCAGATTGTCATATTGTAATCTTTACACTTGGCCCTTGTGAAATGTGAGAGTCGTCAATTTGCAACTCTCGCACGTTGCTGTGAAAGTCTTCACATTATAACTTTCATCGACTGTTGCGGAGGTCGTCAGATTGTAACTTCCGCTTGTTGATGTGAAGGATGTCAGATTGTATCTTTCATCATCTGTTTTTTTTTTTGTGGGGATCAACTATCTGCAGTAATTTTTAGACAACCTCCAATATCGTGTGAATGAAAAACAAATCGGTCTAATGTAGATTATTAATTTTTATATGTATGTATATAGTCATATCTCCATATCCTAACTTTTACCATTTTGTTATGTCTCGTATCCGCACCTGTGTCCGCACATTCCTTTTATTTGTATAACATAGGCTATAGTCAAAAATTTTGGAAACAAAATATGTTAGGAAAGGTGACAGGTTGTGATTTTGTCGAAAAAGACAAAAATCATGGGTTGTTGTCTACAGAAATTAGAATATATTTAAGCGCATAAGCTATTTTGTAAAGAATGTAGCTTGTGATTTGTCAAAAATAACTAAAATCATGAGTTATAATCTACAAAAAATTTAAATTTTTTGAGTCAGCATAAAATGTTTCAAGCAAGATGAAACTTTGCGATTTGGTCAAAAATGATCAAAATCATATATTATGATCCATATAAATTGGGAAATTTTTGAATATAAATAAAATATACTACACAGAACGTAAACATGTCATGTATTGGAAAACAGTTAAAATTGTGGGTTATTATAATCCATGATAGTTCAGAAAACAACCAAATGTTAGTCTAAGTTGTATGGAAACGGATACGGGTGCGGGACACGACAAAACCGTAAAATGTAGGGTACGGGGACACAGCTATATATATATATATATATATATATATATATATAATGTACATGAGATTTTTTTTTCCACTTCATGTGTCATTAGAATTAAAGTTATGTATCACATTTTAAAGTTTCTTTTATCATATTGATTATCATAAATTGGAAACTACTCAGTTTTTTACTAGACATCCAAACGACCCTTTAACTATATAGTTTTGAACTTGGGTATAGACTACAACGAACCCCACCCCGATCTAACTAGTTTCAAGAAACGAATGTGAAGTGTAAGCTATATGTCCAAGAAATGTTTGACAAGTGTTTTAAATTAACACATATATCGTATAATTGAGTACATGTTGTAATAAATACATGCATATATTCAAGTAGTGTCCACGAAGTTTGGATACAGGAAAGTGTCGGGTACATATCCGGTATGGATAAGACTTCATTATAGAAGTACCTGGGTAACATAGGTTATAGTTCATAAAAAGTGAGAAAATTTTAAGTACGCATAAAGTATTCTATCTTGTAAAAATATTTGTGATCTTACTGAACATGACCGAAGTTTATGGGTCATATTCTAGAAAAGCTCGACAATTTTAGATTTAGAGTACACATAAAATATTCTACGTAGGACAACGAATTGTAATTAGACCAAAAACAACCAAAACCAAAGGTTATAGTCCATGGTAACTTGCATAATGAAAATCACGGGCTACACTCTACAGAAATTTGGAAAGTTTTTGGTATGGCATTAAGTATACTATCTAGGATGAAAATTTAGGATTTGATCGAACCAAAACCATGGGTCATAGTACATAGAAATTCAAGAATTTCAAACTATGTATAAAATATTCTGCATGTGGAAACAATTTGTAATTTTGCCAACAACGGCCAAAATCATGTGCTATAGTATGTGATATTCAGAAACCTAAATCATGGGCTATAGTCCACAAAAATCACAAAACTTATAAGTACGCATACAATATTCTATCTTGGACAAAAATTTGTGATTTTGCCAAAAACCATAATCACATGTTATAGTCCACAAAAAAAATTCTTGAATTTCAAAGTACAAATACGATATTCTATATGGTACAGTAACTTATAACGAAAAAACATGGGAACTTTTTGACTATGGTAAAATATTCATACGGGGTGCCAACTTGTGAAGTGGTTGAAAATGACCAAAATTACGGGTTAGTATATGGTAATTTGTGAAATAGTTAAAATCACAGGTTATAGACCACAAAAATTCAAAAAATTTTGAGCACACATAAAATATTCTATCTAGGAAGAAAATTTAAGATTTGCTCGAAAAACAACCAAACAATGGGTCATAATCTATAGAATTTTGATAATTCCAGAGTTTGCATAAAACTTTCTACACAGCAAATCAATTTGTTATTTTGTTAAAAAAAACCAAAATCATGTAATCCACAAAAATTCTTGAATTTTTAAGCATATACACTTTTTTATACAAAACGATAAATTGTGATCAATGTTGAAAATAACGATAACATGTAGCGCAACGCTCACCTCAGCTTAACATAAAACGCAAAATATCATAACTGTTAACGTAAGTTAAATAATTTATTAATATTTAAATATTTTATAGATACATAATATTCAAAATCAAATAATATGAATAATCATCATAGTTTTCAAACATATCACTATAAAAATACTATCACAAATCAATATATCATCACAATTTCACAACAAGATCAACCATGTATGCCTAAACAATCTTTCCAAAAACGTAGTCGTTAAAAAAATACATCACACCCTATCACAGTAAGTTCTAATAGGCAATAAAACATCATAAATGTAAAAACTTCTAATTGTAATCCAAGTGAAGTTACAACTTTTATTTTTGAAAGAAAAGTACCAGTTTTTATTACTTCTAAATCTGATTAATTTGAAGAAAAAGTAATTAGTAATTCTTTGATCTCTTTTAATGTCTTTCAGTGTAAAATCTGATTAATTTGGAAAAAAAACTCAATCACAGTCATCAAAATTCTTTTAAAAATCAATCCCAATCCTTGAAGAATTTAACCTAAATTATGGAGCGCTATGAAGACATGTTACAAAGCGTACGCTATGGGTAAAATAGCGTATGTTATTTTGATTCTACGCTATTTTCCAGCGCTACGTAGCGACATGGTCTATGCGCTATTTTGTGCTATGGAACACGTTATTTTCTACACTGATTACGATTTGGTCGAAAACAACTACAACCATGATTTATAATCCACAGAAAATTGAAATCTTTTTAGTATTCGTAAAATATTTCATGCGAGTTGACAACTTGTAGTTTTTTTAAAAATAACTGAAATTATGGGTTATAATCTTTAAAATTTTGAGAATTTTGCAGTACTCAAAAGATATTTTATATGAAGTGGTAACTTGTGATTTGGTCAAAAACAACCAAAATCATAGGTTAAATTTTATAAGTGTGCATAAAACATACCACGTGGGATAAAACCTTATATGATTTGATAAAAAACGATTATGGATTATAATCCATAAAAATTCAGAAATTTAGAAGTAACCATCAAATATTCTATGCAGAACAACAATTTGTGATTTTGTTAAAAATTGCCAAAATCATGAGTTTTGGTCCACAAAAATTCATGGTTTCAAGGTATGCTTAACATACCCTATATAGGACGATAGTTTATGATTTTGTCAAAAACAACAAATATCGTCTATGATTTTGTCGAAAACAACAAAATCATAGGTTCTAGTCTACATAAATTTGAAATTTTGAGTATGAATAAAAAATTTTGCAAGGTGGTAACATTTGCTTTGGTCGAAATTGACAAAAATCATTGGTTATAGTCCACAATATTAAAAAATTTTAAGTACTCATAAAATATTCTACACGGGACAAAATTGTATGATTTGATCAAAAACGACATAAATCATGAGTTATAGTCCACAGAAATGCGGAAGTGTTTTAGTATACATAAAATATTTTATGTGGATTGGAAGTTTGTGAATTCATTTAAAAAGGCCAAAATCATAATTCCATAAAAATTGAAATTTATGGAGTACAAATATAATATTTAAACAGGGCAACATCTTGTGATTTTGTCAAAAACAACTAAAATTATACGTTATCATCCATAGAATTTTAGGAATCTTCAGGAATACGCAAAAAATATTCTACCAGGACTATAATTACTTGTTTGCTTGAAAAAAGAAAAATTCATGTATTATAGTCTACAGAAATTCTTTAATTTCTAAGCAAGCATAAGATATTTTTATAGGTGATGATAGCTTGAGATTTGATTAGACACCTAAAATCATGGGTTATAGCCCAAAAAAAGAGAAATTTTTTAGTGCACATAAAATATATTTTGAGGGTGACAACTTGTGATTTGGTATAAAAAGTAAACTTTAGTGCACGTAAAATCATGGGTTATAATCCATAGAAATTCAGTATTTTTTAGAGTACACATAAAATATTCTACCCGGGACAACTTATGAGCTTGTCCAGAATGAAATAATGGGCTCTAATCCACAGAAATTTGGAGAATTTGAAGTATGCATATAGTATTTTATGTGGAGTGAAAACTTTTGGTTCGGCCAAAAGTAGCCAAATTGTGGATTATAATTCATAGAAATCCACAAATTATGGAGTACGCATACCATATTTACACAAGATGTAAACCTCTAATTTGGTCGAAAACCACCAAAGTTATGGGCATAGTCCATTATAATTCAATAAACAACTAAATTCATAAGTTATAGTTCACAGAAATTCGGAAACTTTTCACTAGGCCTAAAATATTGTATTTTGGAACAAGAATTTATGATTTAGTCGAAAACAATCTAAGTCATAGGTTACTATTCCAGAAAAATGCAAGAATTTTGGTGTATGCTTTAAGTACTCTATGTGGGACTACAATTTATGATCTTGAAAAAAGCAAAATTCTTATATTATAGTCTACAATTTCGAGCTACGCATAAGGCATAAGATATTTTAAAGGAGATGATAAAACTTGTGTTTAGCTCAAAAACAACAAAAAATCATCGGTTCACCCCAAAGTAATTTAGAAATTTTAGTACGCGTAAAATATTATATGCGGGTTGACAACTTCTTATTATCCCAAACAACAAAATTCATAGGTTATAGGCCATAGAAATTTGATAATTTTAGAGTATTCATATAATATTTTATGCAAAACAACAAGTTGTAATTTGGTCAAAAACGAGCAAAATCATGGGTGTAGTCCACAAAAACTTGCAAATTTTTAAGTACACAAAATATTTTATGTGAGGTGAAAACTCGTGATTTGGTCGAAAATGATAAATCAAGGGTTAAAATAGTCCATAGAAATTCGTAAATTACGAAGTAAGCATAAAAAAATATTTACGAGAGACAACTTGTGATTTGCTCGAAATGGACAAGAATAATAAGTTATACTCCATAATAATTCGGAAAACAACCAAATTCATGAGTGCACATAAAATATTCTATCTCGAACAAAAATTTGTGAATTAGTAAAACACGACAAAAATCCTAAGTCATAATCCATAGAAATTCAGGAATTTTGGAGCATACATAAAATATTCTACGTAAGACTACAATTTAGGAATTTCTACAAAAAAGAAAAATTCATGTTTTATAGTCAACAAAAATTCTTCAATTTAAGAGCACACATAAGATTATTTTTAACGCGATAACTTCTTAAATTTTGTGGAGAAAACCAAATCCATGGGTTATATTCTACTAATTTTTTAAATTTTGTGATGCATAAAATATAAGATTTGGTCGAAAATTTCAAAATGAGTTCCAGTCCAGAGAAATTCGAAACTGTTAGAGAACAGTTACATGTAGGACAACTTGTGATATGTTCATAAGCGGCCAAAAGTGTGGGTTATAGTCCATAGTAATTCGATAAACCAAAACCATAGACTATTCCACGAAAGTCAAAAACTATTGTGTATGCATAAAGTATTCTATCTTCGAAGAACATTAATGATTTTATTGAAAATGAAAAATCATGGAGTTAAATTCTCGAGAAACTTGAGAATTTTGAAGTATGCATAAAAATATTCTACATACAACTTGTGATTAGGGGGGAAAATCATGAGTCATAATCCAAGGGAATTTCTATAACATCCAAAATTATCGGTTATATTCCACATAAATTCGCAAAATTTTGAATGCACATAATCTTGGATGAAATTTTGGGATTTGTTTAAAACGATCAAGAGCATTGGTTATTTTCCATAGACATTTAGATTTCATAGTGTGCATAAAATATTCTATGTGGGAAGAAAAATAATGAGGACAACAATTGCAACTTTCTCTATTTATCATTTGACTTTTTCTATTTCAGTTTTTAGTAGTTAATTTAAATTTTTGAATTTTGAATTGTGGTTTAATTTTGGCATTTGAGCGATTTTAGGGAATTGATTAGAGTGATTGTGGTTTAATTTTGGCATTTGAGCGATTTTAGGGAATTGATTAGAGTGATTTGAGGGATATGTAATTGCTCTATAAAAGAGCTATGTAATCAACGATTTTAGGGAATTGATTAGAGTGATTTGAGGGATATGTAATTGCTCTATAAAAGAGCTATGTAATCAAAATTATGGAATATTGAATGAATGAATGAAATATTATGTTAGCCAATTTGGGTGTGAAACCCTAGGCTGACCCCCTCCCCTTCTCCAACAACCGCCCCAATCTCCCTCCCCTCCCTCTCACAAACTCCGATTGTCTCTCCCTCTCTCTCTAGTTGCCGACAACAGCCACCCTTCAACTCCAAGCAGCACCAAACTCTCTCCGTTCTTCTCTTCACAAACGTTTCCTCCTTCCCCACAGTCACCACCCAACTCCTCTCCTCCAGCAGCAACCGCGGCCCAATCCTTTCCCTCCTCCCCCGCAACATCGCCCTGCTCTTCTCCTATACGCAGTCGCGCCACAGCCCACCCCTTCCCTTTGCGGGGCCCATCCCCTGCTTCCTCATCGCTCATGTGCCCCACATATCAAGCTCCAAAACACCCCTATAGTCTTATTCATTTCCCCTGAGCGCCCGGCACGCGCCGCTCACCTCATTCGCAATCGCCAGCCGTAGTCCCATCTCTAAACAGCCCTAACCCTATCGGCGAGCCATCGCCATCCCCCTACTCTCCTGCATCCTTGAGCAGCCCCGCCCTACCCGTCGTTCCTCCACCTCTGACCCGCCCGTTGAGATCCCCGTTGAGGACAACAATCATGAACGATATCGTTTTTCTCTCGACTCAGTATTTTCTGTTAATCTCACTTTGTTAGTTAATTGCATGAGTTTATCACCTCTGAACTCTTATCTAATATTCATTGCTTAGATTATAATTATGAGTTGAGAGCAACTGAACATGTGACTATTGAATTTTGATATTGATTGTAGAGCTTGTGCAATGATAACGAATATTGCGATTATATTGTTTCAGATTGGAACTGTTCATGATTGTTGATGCAAATCTGGTTAAAATCCATTTGTCACATAAATTGTTTTAAATTAATTTCCTGTCGAAGATCATGAATTTTGGCGAAATGGTGTGTTGTTCAAATTAAATTGTTGATTCTGATAGACCCCCTCCCTCGTTTCGCATCAAAAATTTCTAATTTTGTCCAAAATAGTCCATTGTTATAGTCCATGATTTTTAGCAAAACAACAAAAATAGGTTTATAGTCCACAGAAATTTCGAAACTATTGATTATGTATACAATATTCTATCTCCAATGAAAATTTGTGATTTCAAACTACACAAGATATTTTATAAAGGACGATAACATGTGATGTGGTTAAAAATATCATAAAATATGAGTTATCAGCCACAAAAATCCGGATTTTTTTATTACACCAAAATATTTTATGTAAGAAACAACTTCTAACTAATAAAAAATGATCAAAATCATGGATCATAATCCATAGCTGTGTTTAAAAAATCTGTTATATAACCTGTTATAACCCGTTTTGTAACTATACACTATACAGTGCCCTCTTGTTAAGTAACACACATTTAACCCTGAAATTATTTAACCCAAAAAAAACACGATATATCGCGTTAAATGTGTGTTACATTGTATAACCAGTTAATATGGATTTTTTAGGTTAAATTGCATCTTTAATTAGGACGCGTTGATGCATCTCCATCATCCAAATAATTTAAACCCTACCATTTATATTCCTGATCACCATATTCTCTTCCTACGAATAAGCGATCTTTTCGTCTCCTCCAACTGAAACATTAGCTTTTTGCCTACTCTAAAACTCCCCTGCCTAAAGGCGGCTCTTGTGACTCCAGTGAGATAAATTTGTTATTTCTCAGTTATGTATTGGGCATCTCAGTTTGTATTATTTTTGTTATTTTCAACATTGGTCCATAGAATTTCAAAAATGTTTGAATACGCATAAAATATTCTATCCTGGGTAAAATTTTAAGATTGGGTTGAAAGTGACCAAAATAATTGATTATACTCCATAGAAATTGGAAATTTCTGAGTAGGCATACGATTTTTTGGTTGAAAACAACTAAAATCATGCATTATTTTGCATAGAAATTTAGAAATTTCGGAGTACTCATAAATTATTCTATCTGAGAAGATAATTTATGATTTTAACGAAAACGACCAAAATCATGTGTTACAACCCGTAAATGTTCTTGAAATTCTGAGTTTGCATATAATATCTTATACTGGACGATAACTTGTGCTTTCGTCAAAAACAACCAAAAGCATGGGTTATAGTCTATAAAAATTTGGTAATTTTTTAGTATGCAAAAAATATTTAATGCGGAAAGACAACTTGTGATTTTATTGAAAATGACCAAAATCATGCTTTATAATCAATAAAAATTCAAAAATATTGGACAACGCATAAAATGTTATACGTGGAAGGGCAACTTGTGATTTGGTCAAAACCAACCAAAATCATGGTTTATAGTCCATAAAAATAGGAATTTGTTATTATGCACACAATATTCTATATGTGGTGGAAACTTGTGACTTGCTTAAAAACAACAAAATCATGGGTTATAGTTCTTAGAAATTCATAAATTACTGAGCACACAAGTTTTTACGCAGGACAACACATTGTGATTTGATCGGAAACGACAAAAATAATAAGTTATAGTCCATGATAATTCAAAGAGTTATAGTCCACAGAAATTTGAAAACTTGAGTACACATAAAATATTCTATCTCGAACGAAAAATTATGATCTAGTCGAAAACAATCAACATCATGAGTTATAATACATAGAATTTAGAAATTTCGGAGTGCACAAAATATTCTATGCGGGGCCACAATTTATGATTTTCTAGAAAAAAGACAATTTCATGTGTTATAGTTCAAGTCCTGGACTACGCATAAGATATTTTTTAAGGGACAATAACTTATAATTTGTCGAAGACAACCAAAATCATGGGTTATAGTATACTTATTTTTAAAATTTTAAGTACGCATAAAATATTTTATGCGAGATTATACTTTAAGATAAAGAAGAAAATTTTAAAATCATGAGTTTTAGTCTACAAAAATTCGAAGATGTTAGAGTACGATTCTACGCGGGATGACAAATAAACTGGTCGGTAACAAATAAATCATGGGTTCTAGTCCAAGCAATGTTTTAAAAATAGACCAATTTTATTGATTTATCACCGATATACAGGGTTTGGGCCATTGCCAAAACGATTTTTACAAAAAGTTATCGCATATCATTTTTGACCGATTTGTCCTGATATATCGGTGTGAATCCGATAAAGCGGCTGATATCTCGTAGGTCAAAATCACCCGATTTTCTATAATTTACATTCTAAGTGAACCGGCTCGAGTTTGGAGGCAAAAACCCTCCTTTTTCCATACTTGACCCGCATCCACTAAACAAAAACCATGTTGTCTTATTCTATTTCATATATGCTCGTTGTGTAATCCTAATTCTCTCTGCTTCCACTGTGCTCTCCCACAAATCACTCGCAAATTTCTCACTTGAATGCCTCTTTTGACGACCACTCTCGAAGACCCTCTCGATGTTGCATTAAATGTAGTTAGATTATATTTTAGGACATTATATTATATACGCTCACCATCCAATATGACACTCCGATTTTTACTACTTATTCTCGATATATCCCCGATAACTGGGATCCGATATGAATTTTGGTCGTCTGATATATTTCTAATAACCGATATTTAAAACATTGACTCCAAGGTAATTCGGAAAACAACCAAAATCATGGGTTATTCCACAAACATTCAGAAAAGTTGGTGTATGCATAAAGTACTCTACATTAGATAACTTGTGATTAGGGCGAAAACATGGTAATTCCAAAAACCGCTAAAATCATGGATTAGTCCACGAAAAACTTATGAGCACATATAAAATATTCTATCTAGGATGAAAATTTATGATTGGTCGAAAATGAAAATAAAAATCACTGGTTCTTAGCCAAAGAATATTGGATTTCATAGTACACACTTCTATGTAGAAAGAAAATTTCTGATTTTGTAAAAAAGAGCCAAAATCATGCGTTAGTTCATGGTATTTCCATAAACAACCAAAATCATGGATTATAGGCGACATAAATTTTGAAACTTTTGAGTATGCATAAAATATTCTATCTCGGAAACAAATTTGTGATTTCATCGAAAACAGCAAGAATCAATGTTATAGTCCACAAAGTTCTTGAATTTCAAACTGCACATAAGATATTTTATACGAGACGATAACTTGTAATGTGGTCAAACAACAAAAATAATTGGTTATAGTCCATAGAAATTCAAAAAGTTTTAAGTAACCTAAAATATTTTAAGCAAGGCGACAACTTGTGATATGATCAAAAACGATCAAAATCATGGGTTACACACAGAAGTTCAGAAACGCTTCCATGAGGTTGATTTTGGTTTTTCATTAACATGTTATGAAAACTAAAATTTATATAACATTTTTATGTTCATAAAGTAGACTATAAATTGGAAAACTGCTCGTTTTGAAGTAAATACCCAAATACTCTTTTGAATTCAAGCTTCTGAACCAGCTATGGTTGAAACGATCCAGACTCGCATCTAATGAGAGGAAGGATACATGAAGTATAAGCACTGTTATAAATAGCGGTAAATAGCCCCGTAATAGCGGCGCTAATAGCGTTAGCGGTCCCTTCCTACGACGCTATCGCCCACTATGCTATCTCACAATAGCGGTGACATATTACGGAATATGTCTGTTCGTAAAAACGGCCAATAGTGTGTCATAACGGTAAATAGTGAACGATTGCATTCGAAATTTGCTTTTAGACTACTATTTAAAAGCGGTTTGAGGCTTATTTTTTTAAAATTCAACTCAATCCTTGACCATTGCATTCCACCGTCTCCTGTGATTTTCAGCATACTCCCGCCACCTCTCATAGCCTCTGACACCTACCTTGATACTTCCTCTCACCTCCTTCACCGTGAGCTCTTCTTAGGCCAGTCTTGTCACCGCTAAGCTCTTCTTCTCGAAGACGACGACTTTTGGACTCTTCCAGTCATCTTCGATATTACGTGATGGTTACATGTCTATTTCATGTTTAGGATATCTTTATACCATCTAATATGTACTTTTAGATTTCTTAGATTTTTCTTTAATTTTTTTAGTATTATACATATCTAAATTAGACCGCTATTTGACTTTGCGCTTTTTACCGTTATTTTGCCTAATAGCCCGAAATAGCCTTAGCGATGCCTCACCGCTGCGCGACGCTATCCGCTATCGATAACATTGAGTATAAGATATACGTCAAAGAAGTGTATGGCAAATATTTTAAACTAAAACATGCATTATATAATTGAGTAAAAGTCTGAATAAATGTGTGCAATATTGTCCAATAAGTGTTGGTGTCGGCACATGTTGCACACAGATACGGGAGCCCAGAATAGGCGTTAGGGTACTTAGTCCACCATAAAAGCTTTAATCCTCTTACTCCTGCCTGTGCATGCTCTAGGAACCAATAAATGTGATTTTTAGTATTTTATCAAACTTCTTGGTGCCATAGACAGAAAAAGCAAAGGAGCTTAAGATTTTCGAGTTTTAGAGTCATGGAACTGACCTTTACAAAGAAGTTCATGGAGCAGGTCTTTGAGCTCAGGATCAAGCTCTTCAGGCATATATAGTGGGTTTTACTATCTGAAATACCGAATGTTGCAAGAACAACCTAAGATGGCACAATAAAAAATATAAAATAATAATGATATAAAACAAAGGGAACTACCTTTTCATAAGTATCTTGCAGGCTGCCCCGATACATGGGCAATTACCAAGTATCATACAATATAATGTAATGCCAAGAACTCATGCATCCGCAGCTTTACAATTATAGGTAGAACCTGTTCAAGAGATTTTTATCATAAGAAACAACAATGAAATGGCATGCATAAATGTGATTAGATCTCTGAAAACTTAATTTGATAAGTGAAAGATTTAGGTTACCTAAACAACATTCAGGGGGGAAAAACAGGGGTTCTTGGAGACCCCCAGACCTCTTCACTGCAGTCCTGCATGAGAGATAAAAAATGGGAGGCTTAGCTGCCGTCAATCTTATAATAACACAACAACAAAAACAAAGAAGCACTTAAGGTAACTCAGTTTCTCCATTGCACTTAACTAAGATCATCTTCCATCCTAAATTATAGCCAACCACCATTTAACTTCTTAATCTACCTTCCTTACGTATAACCTAGTCCTTGCTGCTCCATTAATTCTTTAATCTAACTCATTAGGCATTACTTAGAATAAAAGGCAATAAAAATATCTACAAATCAAGAAAGGTTACTGCATAGTGCTGCAGGGAGTTTGGAATATATTGGGTTATAGTCCAATGCCAATAAGAAGGATCACTGAGGAAGTAAGAAGACGAATTACTTCAAGAACTTGGCTAACACCGAAACAAATCCTAACAGAGTCACTTCTTAGCACCAAAAGGTTTTCGGGTTTACTATCCCCATGTACAATGCCCTGCAACCAGGGGAAGAAAGTGTCAGTGCTGATCAAAAGTGCATGAACACCCCTTTTTAGTTAGTCTGAAAGTCTAAAAGTGCTAAAACTACAGAGCTACATGATTGCTATGGACCAAGGGTATTTCACTAGCTCCAATGGTTTACTGTATGAATTCTTTTTGCTCCCTAAGCCAGTAGATGCATAACTTTAACAATTAGCAAGTGGCATACAAAAGCAACATTAATCTAGGTATGAAAAGAACGCGAAAACTTGTTAGTGAAGAACCGAAGTGGTTAACTGAACCTATATAAGTAATTCCAGAGCACTGAATTTGCTAGATAAATATTACGTAGTATCAGTGTAGAAGATGAAAATTGCCTTGACTACAGTAGGACCTAAAAACTGGCCTGTACACTTGACTCGCCTGCACGAGCCAAGTCCACTCAAGATTTGAGTCCGCCAGATGAAGGAAACTCGCCAGCACGAGTCAAGAACACGCCATCGCTGAACTCGCCTGCACGTACAAGCAGTCCGCCAGGCGATCAGAAATTCGCATGTACACTTGATTCGCCTACACGAATCAAGTCTGCTCAAGAGCTGAGCCCGCCTGCATGGCCAGGCGACTAACAAATTCGCCTGAGTACTAGGCAGCTACAATATCACGTACAGGGATAGGCCTTCACATTTCTCACGACGTGAAAGGTGGGAGCACAGTACTCCAGGCCCACCAAGCAGCCGCTCACAGTACGAGTGACCAGTCAAATCCACGCAACCGACAAACCCGTCTGTATACTTGACTCATTTGATCGCCAAGTGCGCCTGCATCACCAGACGATCAGAAGCTCGCCTGCATACTTGACTCACCTGCACAAGTCAAGTTCATCCAAGTGACTGAGATTCGCCTATTCGCTCAAGCAACCAGCCGGGCGATCAACAAACCCGTCAAACTCGCCAAAGTACCTAGCGGCTGTGTTGTCGCTTATAGGGATGGGTCTTCCCATTTCTCGCGACATGAAGGGAAGGAGTACAGTGCTCCGAGCCCATCAAGCAGCCGCTCACAGTACAAATGAGAGGCATGACATCTCTCAACAATACATGGTCACATCCCATGATTCAAGAGAGTGACCACACCGTCTCTCCTCTATTTAAGAACCTCTCCTGGCTACAGGAAGGAGGTTCGCGGTTCATTTATTAATTCAGTCAGTTAACCGGACCATTAGCTCTCGGCTCCCGATTGAGCTAAGGATCTGCTCCTTGTATTGATCTTGCACTGTAGCATCTCCCTCTAAACATCAAAACCGGGCGGTAAAGATCCATGTTGGGCATACGGGGAGAGAGTTGGCTCCGATACCAACAAGATTAAATGCAAATATTGCACTCAGACATTCAATGGCGGGATTACCAGATTCAAATCTCATTTAGCCGGAAAGAGAGGGAATTGCACACCGTGCATAAAAGTCCCTGATGATGTTAAAAGAAAAGTCTCTGAAATACTGGAGAATGCAAAGAAGAGCAAGGAGGATAAGGAGACAAAGATCCATAATTTGTTGAGTGAAGTGCATATAGGGGAGGAAGAGGAGGAGCATAACTCCTTGACTACTCGAAGCTCGTCATCCTCTTACAAGCCAGTAGGCCCAATAGACTCCTTTGCTGCTCGTTCTCCCGAAGAGACCGCCCAATTAGTAGCTAAGGGCAAACAACCATCGATGGACTCCAAGCTAAGAAAGAAGAAAATGGAAGATGTTATGCAATACATTTCCAAATGGTTCTTTGAAGCTGGCATTCCATTTCATACAGCCACACTTCCCTCTTTTCATCAAATGCTACAAGCCGTGGGGATGTTTGGAAGTCATTTACAAGCTCCATCAATGTACGAGTTGAGTGAGACTTGCTTGCAGAGAGAGGTGGATGCAACGAATGAGATTGTTGAGAACTTCAAGAAGACATGCATTGTCAATGGTTGTTCCCTGATGACTGATGCTTGGAGTGATCGAAAGTCTAGAAGTATCATGAACATAGTTGTACACTCTGCCGGGAGGGCAAGTTTTTTGTCTTCACATGATACATCGGCCGATAAGCATGATGCTGACTATATTTATGACTTTGTGGACAAGGTTATTGATGAGTTAGGGGAGGAAAATGTGGTGCAGATTGTCACTGATGGAGCTTCAAATAATATGACGGCCTCTAAGAAATTGGAGGAGAAGAGGAAAAACATATTTTGGACCACTTGCGCAGCGCACACCGTGAAGACAAGGTTATTGATGAGTTAGGGGAGGAAAATGTGGTGCAGATTGTCACTGATGGAGCTTCAAATAATATGACGGCCTCTAAGAAATTGGAGGAGAAGAGGAAAAACATATTTTGGACCACTTGCGCAGCGCACACCGTGAACTTGATGTTATGCGACATAGCCAAGTTCAAACCCATTCATAATGCCATTACAATGGGGAGGAGTGTATCGGTATTTATATATAATCATACCAAGCCTCTTCAATTGTTTAGAGAGTTTACTAAGGGTGATCTTGTGAGACCGGGGGTTACAAGATTTGCTACGACATTCCTCTCACTGCAATCATTAAGGGATCACAAGAAAGAGATGAGGCGGATGTTCATCTCTGATCAATGGATGGATTGTAGCCTTTCAAGAACAACGGGCAAAAAGGTATGTATTTAAACTTTAAAAATTAAAATTGATAGCTACAAAGTATTCCTTTCATCATTTATATTTCATTCATTCTTTAATTGTTTGTATTATTTGTAGGTTGCTGAGATAGTTGCTAGCAACAAGTTCTGGGACAATACAGACTTTGCCCTCAAAGTTTTCAATCCTTTAGTGAAAGTTCTCCGGAGAGCCGATGGTGATAAAGTCCCATCTATGGGATTTATATATGGAGATATGTTGGTGGCCTTAGAAGAGTTGAAAGTAGCCCTTGGAAATGATGAGAAAAAATATATTCCCATATTGAAAATGATTAAGCCAAGATTCAATAAGAAGCTTTGTGGTTCACTACATAAAGCGGGCTACTACTTTAATCCATATTTCTATTATCCGGCTTACACGGAAATTGAAAAAGATGGAACTTTCATGACATCCCTTGTAGATTGTATGCATAAAATCTTCCCAAATGACCATGCGACTTTCACAAAG
Organism: Asparagus officinalis; assembly: GCF_001876935.1. NCBI lineage: Eukaryota > Viridiplantae > Streptophyta > Magnoliopsida > Asparagales > Asparagaceae > Asparagus > Asparagus officinalis. The sequence goes on from NC_033803.1 coordinate 72,503,330, forward strand.
ATTGGAACTCAATTACCTAATTATCAAGAATGTATAGGGTCATTTGGAAATGAATATACGAAGCGAGGAGCTTCTAAGGGTGATTGTCCAGGTAACTTTATAATATTAAATTAATTCATTAACCTCTATTACAAATTTATAAGTTACTAATTTTTTCAAATATGAATTAACTAGTTACATGGTGGAGGCTTTATGGGAATGATACTCCCGAATTGAGAAAGATGGCAATGAGGATTTTGGCCTTGACAACTAGCTCTTCGGCATGTGAAAGAAATTGGAGCACATTTGAGATGGTAATAAACTAATAATGATTGAATTTAGATTATGTTGTAGCCTTGTAGGTTTATAGCATTTTGTGCTAATTCATGTTTTCACTTGTAGATTCATACTAAGAAGAGAAATAGATTATCTCACAAAAAGCTTCATGACCTCGTCTTTGTCAAATTCAATGCAAAATTGAAGAACAAACATGCTGTCATAGATAGAGATCCTTTGTGCGCCTATGATGATGATGAAATGGTCTCTGAATGGTTGATGGGTTCAAACGGGGATGATAGCGATGATGAAGTATTTCCGGGAGAATGTTTGACTTTTAGGCAAGTTGGTGACATTTCAGGAGCTAATCCAAGAAAGCGAAAAAGTGCACGAACGCAAACCTATAAAAGAAAGAAAATGTCGATATCATCTTCTTCGAAGGGGAAGGAGCCGGTGGAGGATGATGAGGAAGAAGATATTGAGACATCATCATCGGAGTCGAATGAGGAGGATATTCTTACTCTTGATTTTGATGAGGATTGATTATAGTCCTCTTAGTTTCAATGTTATTTTGGAATTACTTTTGGATAATTGGATGTTAAACAATTATGAGCTATTTGTAACTTTGAAAACTTGGTTGTATGCTTGCTTTGTTTATGTTTCTCTATGGATATGAATCTTGTGATTTTCATTCTATATATTATAATTTATATGTCACTTGCTTCATTCCTTATATGCTATTCTATGTTTACTAACAACATCTTCATATTTTGTAGGTCAAGCATTCGGATGGTGTCAATATGCACTCGGGAATCAGGTGTCTACAATTGGTTAGTGATCCTAACATCAATAATCATATGTTTAGACAATATAATTATCAAGTATGTGAAGATTCCATTTATGATATTATATCAACCTATCCGATATGGCAATCCGATATTTTTTCATGTCCCCCGATATATCCCGATTTCCGCTATCCGACATGAATTTTGGCCGACCGACATGAACCCGACATCCGACATTTAAAACATTGCTTGATATATACCCAAACATAACCAATAAACAAAAGCAAATGTAAAATATGCTACGCTACGTGTCAAGGATGATCTTGCTCAAAAATTGGCTAATGTGCTAAATCTGAAACAAGTGGAAATATGGCATGTACAAGTGAAGGCAGGGGTTTCTTGGATGTGGAATAGCTCTTAAGAATCTGCTAGCAAATGTGGGAGCATTGATACTTTGAAAAATCATCTTCAAGCTTGTTATAAAGATACAAAAAATCAAACTTTCTTCCCTTTACAAGCTGTTTTCCCCTGTATCTAATGTGGTTCTATGGACTAAAACTGGATAGGGGAATTTCAATTACCCCAAACACTTACTTACCCTATGGTTAGCACTTAGCAGTGCAAGGGAGTCTCTTGACCCAAGATAGAATGTCTAACTTTGGGATGCTTGCTAAAAACAAGTGTGTTCCTTGCAATATAGAACCAAAATGCCATCAGCATCTATTCTTCTCCTGTCAATTCCCTATGCAAATTTGGAACTCTATGATGGAGTGGATGAAATATAATTGGAGATCTTGTGAATGGAATTATTTGATCAGATGGTATAATGATAACTTGAGGGGAAACGGAAGCGTGCAAAGTATGAAGAGGTTGCTTCTTTCTGCTTCAGTCAAGGTTATTTGGACTGAGGAACAAAAGAATTCTTGCACAGCAACAGCTGACAAAAGAGCAGGTCATTAGGGATATTTAGGTGGTTTTGCTAATGATCACTCCAAATACCCCAAGGCTTTATAGATCCAATGATTGAATTATGAATTTGTAATGTTTGTTTTACACCGATTTTGATGTTTGATGTATCCCAGTGGGACTGAGTTATCTGGTTGTACGCTCAATTCCAAGTTTGGTGAATGAATTAAAAAAAATTCATTGACCCAAAAAAAAAGTTTTTAGCATGCTGAAAATATCAAATGTTTACTTCAGTTTCTGAAGCCCCTAACATATATTCCAATATGCTAATAATCTGAAGTTAGCATGACAATACTTATTATTAGTAGTTACTATCTAATTTTGCATACCCGTGTTACTTTGGTAACTGGATTTTTTGAATAATCGTAGAAATTAGATAATATGCTGCTATAACGTGCCTTCACCATTCGAATCCTACTCTTTTGACTTTTCTTCGTAGCTTTGCGCTTAGTATTTGATATATTAATACATTTCCACATAATTTCATCTAGCTGCTGATGAAATGAATTATTGTGTAGGTATTAGGTATAGTTCATCAATGCTTATAAAAATTCATCTCTCTGGATTACACGATCACCAAACTTGATTGTATTTATTGTACCTCTCAGCTCTCGCATAAACGACATATGACTTTTTCAATTTGGTCTTCTTGAGAACGTACACATGTATCTAAATGTGAAGAGATACGAGAGGCATCTATCGGATGCATAATACGACTACAAGCAAACGTATCAACACAGCCATGATCCAAAAACAAACGGCGCTACTTTTTCTTACCTGTTAACAGTTGCAGCTATAAATGTGCCATAACAATAAAAGTTCCATTCCCTATTTACCACAAAACTTAACTAGGGGACTATTTTAGCACACAAAGTTGACTCTTTTACGACAGTAAAATTTCAAAAAAGAGTATATACCTCGCCTCCGGTAAGAATTGTCGTCTCTTTAACTGGATTTTTCTTAGCAAATCGTGCAATCTTCCGAAGGAAAAGAAGAAGAACGCTTATGGGGTCCATCAAAGTACCCATCGATCAAGAACTCGCGACCTCCAGTGAAGGGAACCCATCTCTCTTCCTGCTTTCGTTAGAAACCCTAGGCAGCTGCAGCAGCCGATGTCGCCATCGAAATCGGCCAGCATCATACCCTGACATCTTTAACCAATTCGAGGGATCGACTGAAGAAAATGGAAAGCAATGCGCTAGTGTTTAGGATTTTTTTTTAAGGGTTTTTCCCCCCAAAATTTGGTATTTCTTGCAAGTTCGAAACGTTGGGAGATGAACAGTTCAAGTTGCCTTTTTTATTTGCCGGATTGTTGTCTTTTTGAGCGAAAGAAGAGTTGGTGAATGATTGGTGGGCCCTGGCCCACTGTAACTAGGTTGGGCTGGCTATACAAATCAACATTATTTTTATGAACAATTTTTCAAAACAGCTCTATTATATTTTTTTATTTTTAAAATCGACCGATTTTTTTTTATTTATCAAAACCGATCCGTTTTTTGCCACGTCAGCCTAATCACCCTCCTTAATAGTCGGGGTTGCCAACCCCGACTATTTAAGAATGCGTTAAACCCTAAATAGAAGCATTAAACCCTAAAAATTTATGTCCTAAATAGTCGGGGTTGGCAACCCCGACTATTTAGGACGGTGATTAGGCTGACGTGGTAAAAAACGGGTCGGTTTTGATAAATAAAAAAAAATTAATCGATTTTAAAAATAAAAAAAATAAAATGGAGCTGTTTTGAAAAATTATTCTTATTTTTATTTATATCCGTTTTATGATTCTAATAGAACTTTTTAAGATACTTTAAATTAGTTCTTCAGACCACCGGTATTTCCATTAGATTGCTCAGTTCAACAATTTACAAGAAGCGGGGGACCAATTTGCAATTTCATTGATTTTGGGGGCCTAATTTTGAGACAACTTTGAAATTATTAAGAACCGGAGGAACTAATAATAATTTCAATGATTTGTGGGGCTGGTTCCAAGGTATTACATGCCCTCTTTTTTCTTTTTTTTAAGTCACTTATTAGCTCCTTTGTCTTTTTTAGTATCGCCCTTCGCATTAAAATCAGGACAAAATAATAGAAGAAATTCTCAAAAAAGACCCAATCTAATTTTTTTTAAAAATTTGACCCACTCTAGTTTTTATTACAAAAATTGACCCAGTTTCTAACCACGTCAGCATCGTGCCTAGTAACTAGGTCGATTTAAAAAAAATCAATTTCCTAATTAGTCGAGGTTGGCAACCCTGACTAACCACTTGTCAGATTAGAACACCTAAACAAGTCTGGGTTTCAAAACCCGACTAATTTGGTCGGGGGGTCAAGGTTGGGAACCCCGACCAAATTAGTCCGGTTTCTCACCCCCGACTTGTTTAGTTGTCCTAATCTGGCAAGTGGGGACGGTAGTCTTAATTAGTCGGGGTTGCCAACCTCCACTGTTGATATTAAGTGATCGCACAGTTAGTATGTATCCATGATTGTATGAGTTTGTTGAGGATTGATGAGGGGCTGCTTTCTTCTCCAAATTTATGTCTGGTTCTTGAGCTCGGTGCCTGAAAAATCTGCACATGTTGAAATTCGTTAGAGGACAGGGCTTGGTTCCCCCGTTGTACCTCCGACGATCAAGTTAGCTGAAGAACTTGAGTGGGGTAAATAAGAATTGTGAGAATTCTTGTTTATGCGCAGTATAATTTTGCAGATATCTCTCGAGAGATCAGGTTTATGAACCCGTTTTTTAAGCTAGCTTTGGAATCCCCTTAAAGTTTGAATAGTACCTGTATATATACCATGGGTAGGAGGGTAGATTGTTCATTTCAGCCAAGCGCTGAGAGGCGGTGACGAAGCATGGGCTGGCATCGACGTCAGCACTTGCTTTACAGGTGTCGGCCGGTGATTGGGGAAAGATCACTTTAACATTAACTGAGAAGTGAGTGGTGGCAGGGTGGTGACCCACGTGATCCGATGAGTCACGAAGACTAACGAAGCTAGAGGCATGATGCCCCTACCAAGTATTAAATTTGTTGATGCTGACACGCTGTCAGAGAGAGAGAGACTCAATGTGAAACAATCCTTTAGCTTCGCCGAGAAGTAATGTCCATTGAGTTGTCCTCGTGAGACGTTGAACAAATGGTTGAGTGGACTCGTGGCGAGTCGTCTTCGACAATAGGAGGCGACTCGTGCCGCCTTTCGAGTTGACAAAAGGGGATATCGACTCAACGAGTCGGCTAAGTTGAAATTCCTGTTGGGTCTGGGCCGCCAAGTTGCTTGAGGCACTATATGCGGAAATACATTTGTCCAGTGTCTAGCAATGAATTGCACTTTGGCGAAAAATGGGAACATCATAACACCGACTAATTAGGAAGCTGATTTTTTTAAATCGCCCCAGCTTTTGGTAGTTTCTGGTCATGATGCTAACGTGACCAGAAGCTGAGTCGATTTCTGTAACAAAAACTAGAGTGTGTCGATTTTAAAAAAAATTGGGTTGGGTCTTTTTTGAAAATTTCTTCCAAAATAATATGGTTGTAGATTAAGATATTAGCATATTTTCAAATAGCAAAACAGTATCTTCATACTTCAACGTCAACAAACAATAAATCAAGGTTTTATATGTATTTTTCTTTCAATCCCATTTTTTTAGAGCTTTGCTACAGGGACCCAAAATATGGGACCAATAAAGGAGACAAGTGAGGTGTCCCCCTCCTATTGGATAATGAGTTAACCATCATTAATGATGACCAACTCATTATCCAATAGAAGAGGGACACCTTACTTGTCCCCTCTATTGGTCCCATATTTTGGGTCCTTAAAGAATTTTTCTTTTTTTTAATCTAGCCTTAATCGCGCCTTTGGTGCACAAGAGAATCTCAGACTCCCTACATGGAAGCGACACGGCTTTGCCATGTGACCTACTACGCCACCATATTTAATCCCTATTTTATAAATGAAGATATTATGCTTTCTATTCTTCATGTACAAGGACAGAAAAAATATGCATTATGAAAGAATTCATTCTCGACATCATAATTAATCTTTTCAGAGGATAAGAGATATTTGTAGATGACTAAGAATGTGTTCCCTTAAACTATTTTCTTATATGCAAGCTTATAATCATAACACGAAAAAGATAAAGTGAAAAATTCTGGCATCAGCACATTCAAAGCTCGATATAATGGCCTGTTTGGTTCGTTTCGTGGAAACCATTTTTTGGTGGTTTCAAGCTGGGAAAAAAAACAAAAATTCACGTTTGGAGCCCACTTTTCCATCATTTTCAGCTCATCTCCTCTCGAAACAATCCGAAACATATTTTCAGTTTTTGTAGGACCCGCTGTATTATTAGCATCTCTAGGTGTGGGCCTCATGTACGCTATATTCCTCTTTTTCTTTGTTTCAACAAAACCAAAGTGGAAAAAAAATGTGTCAAGATGAAATCATTTTCCTCTAACCCTGTTTTTTTTTCCTGAGATTGCTGCAAACCAAACAGCCCTCGCAAAGTCTTAACATACACACTTACTGTCATTATTTAGCTTCAGATATGGAAGCGCAAATCATCACAGAAAATGGGACACTAACCATATGAAATTTCTTTTAACAGGAAGTATGAACGTTATGTAATCTTCATATCGAAAGAGCTACCACGTAAATTGCTTATGAGAGAATTAAACAATAAAAGAGACTACGAACTTGGAAACCATATCTTTCATATCTGAAACTAGTTTTTGATTTTACAAGAAGGCAATGAGTCATAACCCAGCAATCTGGGATTTGGCAAAATATAATACATGGGAATAATTTACAACTTATGGACAACCTGACTAACTTCCTAACAGAAGAATCATGGGTCAAACTACTAAATTTACAATTGCTGCTGCAACCCTGCAGATGCTTGAATGCTGCACGCAAAGAATCACAAACACCAAAAAGATCATGTATGAGATTGGTGACTCGAAAGAACTGGCTTGCTGGAGCCTGATGGAGCGGCGACAAGTAGTATAGTTCCAAAGTGCTGTGATGGTATGAAATGGAAATTAAATTGGCTATAGATTCATGAGTGATCAAAATTCCTGTCCACAAGAATCCCAGCACTCAATAGATGAAATTACCTTTGAAATGCCTGCATGATCTTCCAAAATATCTGAACACGAACTGATCAAACTGAAAAGGCCAGAACTCAGCTGGGACTTACGTATCTCATAGCAAAGACACTTCTGCGATGTATCTGTCTATATTGAAGTTCGCACTGCATCAAACGGTAACTAATTACATACGTATAAAGTGATAGCTTTTATAAGAAATTTTAAGTCATAAAAATGTCCTATATGCAAACATCGAGTCCCAAGCATAAGCAGTGACGAAAGAAAGCTTAAACGAGAAGTACTCGATAATTGTACCCGGCACTGAGGGATAAATCTTGAAATAACCTGGGAAGATTCAGTGGATTAATCCTGAGATGTTGCTGAATATTCAAATAGAAGGCGATTAGATGGAGCAGATTGGAAAAGAACTCGGAGACGGTTTGTAAGCTGATAAATCAAGGACCACTGTGTGGCCATTTCTGAGTCTTTCATTTGCCTAACTACAGAGGCCTGAAACAAGCAAATAAAAAATAAGAAGCCAATTATTCATAAGGGACACTTTTTGTATCAAATCTATACATACAAATTTTCACCATAAGCACACAAAAATTTGAACTCTCTCATAACTGTTGACATTATTTCCTTGGAAGGTATTGCAGCAGCCAACATACTAGACACATAATAACACTAACATAAGCAAACTACCTGAAGGCGTTTCCCAAGCTGCACTTCAACCTCAGTACCAAAAGAAATATTGTTGGCTATCGATTTAAGAGGGTCAACTGTGGGGTCTGCAGAGAGTAAACTGGGAATCTGAGGGGCATACACTAGCCTCCACCGTGCCTGTCCAAATGCACCTTTCGATTCTATTCTTGGCATGAGGGATTCAAGCGTTGCAGTCGCAAGTTTCTTAAATGCCAGCTGGCCATCGCCTTCAAGCAGAGATTCAGCTAATTGATTCTCAAAAACCCTAGCAGCCTGCAAAAGTTGAACCTTAAGAACTATGCCTATGTTTAAGATTCACGTAAATGCATCATACAACAATGTGTGGGTATTTAACCATTTTGCATCATACAACAAGTCTATAACTACATAAGTTGGACGTTCACATAAACATGAGAACAGATGCATTAGTATAGGCTACTTACCAAACTGCATGTAAAAGATAAGACATAACATTGGAGCTAAAGGAATAAATGCAACTGCCATCTTTCACCTTTTTCTCGTTTTTCTGTCCAACGAGGGATGCCATTGCAGTTATGAGTAATATATAAAATCTATTCAAGATTCATCATCATGATTTACATTTACTGGAGCCAGAACAATAACAACAAAACTATCATGTCTTTTCCTATCAGAATGAAGTTGCAACAGAGTGCATAACTTCATTTCAAGAAGGCTGAGAAAAGTGGCTACACGAAATATTGATGAAATTTATTACCGATTGGTAAGCTAACATCAACATTTTACAGAACAAGGGAGGTCAACAAAATATCATAAGTTAATCAGAAAAATCAATTTATAGTTTCTGTAGTTTAATCTAATCAAAAAGAAAGGCAAGATCTGATGTACTCCGCATAGAGACAGCTGATAAATAATGCTGACTGTTAGTTATTTACCTCACTGGGTGAGAGAACATCCTGATCCACAGAGCGTGTTGAGGTCACAACTAGATTATCTTGCCAAGTACTAGCCCGACTTTGGATCCTGAATTGCCATTCAGATCCAACCAGTGCTAAATCTAGAATCGGATCTAAACCAAGATCTGGTTCAAACTTTGCTATATTTAAATGCTCTCGTTTAAGTCTCACCTGCAATTATAAACGAATATACACCAAATATCAAGTTATACCATTATCACAAAAAGATAAGAAAGGCTTTCACTGCAATAAGCATTTTTTCAGCCTCAACAAGTAAGCTAGAGCTTACCTGGGTGGCAACCAAGTTAATGTCTCCATTCTCAAATGTCAAAATTCCTCTAGGTTTAATCCACTTTGGATGAGCAATACCATTAAGCTCGAGTTCACCACTAACTGCAAAGTTAAGAATTAAAGGGTAAATTATCCTTAATTCTGGTCCAAGCAGTAGCTTCAGATCAGAAAGCTGAACATCAACTCCAGGTTTAGCATTCACTTGCTCCAATTTTGTTTCCACCTCGGATTTTCTTCCTGTAATTATAACATATGGAAAATGTTAGAATTACCAAGGCAAATTCTAATAAGAAAATAATTGATAATTAGTTATTTTGGGGATGAATTATAAGAGTAGCATACAAGTTCTACATTTTGAATGCTAAGAGCAGTAGACTGCAGGAATATTAAAAAAGAAAGAAAAAACTAACAATTAGGAAGATAGTTATATAAGATTCAAAATTACAATCATATTGTTACTTTGATTTTATGGCTACCTTAACATATTATGTGGACTCCCCAATGTGTTGACCTGTTGAAAGAAAATTACACTAATAAATTTCCGTGTCAGATGCATACTAGTCACATACTTCTTGCTCCTTGAAATATTAGACAAACTTTTTGCACTATTTTGTAATATAGCATAACTTCAGACAATCTCTTTCGACAATTGCAGATACTTCCTTAATAGACACACATATTCAGATGTATTGTTTCTTTGAAGTTGCATGTTTATTCTATAAAATTTTATATAATATAGCAACAACAACAACAACAACGAAGTCTTTATCCTAAACATTCCAGTTAGCTGCACGGATCATGTTCTTATGTTTAGTTTTGCTAAGGGTTATCTCCTCCGTCAAGTTAATTATTATCATAGCCTCCTTAAGTGCTTCCAACCAAGTCCTCCGAGGCCGACATCTAGACCTTCTTGTTACTAACTATAATATTATCCCTTCTTATTTTATAAAATATATTGCATAAAGGAATTGGACAATCTGCATAAAATGATATTAGAGAATAGTTGATCATGTACGCTTAATTAACAGAAGTCATCAAGAATGACAGGAAAACGACAACAAAACATTACCAATGTATGTATTGTCACTTATAAAAGCACAATTTAAAACAACTCCAGGGCAAGGCAATACAGACGAGAAATGGGCTGACCAATAATTCACATGGGGTACCTGAAGGTTGATGCCATTTGCTGTTAGCTGAAGAAGATGGTGATCCAAAGAAACGAGATGCATAACCTGATGTGCTCATTCGATTGTAACCAGCAGGAGGAAAGCTTGGCACATTTGATGCCAATGCATCAGCCGCAGCACCACTTCCCTTATCATGAGGCAGATATGCTTCACCATGGCTCAATTTAATCATTCCAGATATATTTGGTTGCAATATGGAGCCTGTGATCTGCATCTGACTGTCAACTTGGCCACTGGGATTCAAGTATTAGATGTCAGAAAAAAAACTTAACAAAACAGGAAAAAAAACAACAGAGTCGGATAAAAGTAGAACCAAGCATATGAGCTAATATGAGATAACAAAATTGTTTGAGTTTTCCTTCCACTTTTGGCTAGAATATTGCTCCCGGTTGCTGAGTGTGACAAAATTATAGTAAGGTAAATACAGAAAAATACCAAGATAAGATAGAAATCAGCAAAATAACCCTATCGCGTAACTACAAATTTAAATAATTATATAGAATACTTTTACTTTTAAAAGAAAAGCCACTCATATCTTGAGCAAAATAAAACTTTGGGGAAAAGTGTGAGATCTATAAACCACCTCAAAATGTTCTTTGCCCGTACTTCAAGAACTTCACACTTTATATCGATTTTATCACCATGAGATGACTCATCAGTCCTGAGAGGCAGATTTCCTTTAACCACTAGCTTCCCCTTCCTATCCACCCTGCTTTCCATGGAAGTTATGCATAGCCTATTCGACTTAACATTAACTGTACCCCCAAAATTTGTAAGAGGCTTCCGTAGAACAGGAGATGACACAGTGGCCCTGTGAAATATTGCAGATCCATCGAAAACTGGCTGCTCTACTGTGCCCCTAACCTGTTTCAAACAGACTGGTCAATAAAGGAATACCAAAAAAGAAGGGGGAAAATGAACTTAAAATGAGATGCCAAATTTTTTATATTCTATAGGCATTAGTAACCACTATCCAGGATTTGGTCTTTCGATAATATTTTTACTAGTCGTTTAATCTAATTAATGATTGGTTTTCTACAGTGGTCGTGATAAACAACAGGACTAATTCTTTCACAAATGTTCAGCTGGGAGGTAGACTCTAAGCTTAAGTGTTGGTAACTCCATGCAACCGTTTCCATCAAACCAAGACCGAAATGAGATAAGAATACTAAAGAACATGTCAAACTGAGATACCTGAAGATCAACGTCAGCATATCCATGAAGCCAATTGGCATATGGAGTTAAGGCTGTTAGCAATATCATTCCACCATCTTTAATATCCGCATTTATTCTTACCTCACCTGCATCTAAAAGGTTCCAATTCAGGCCCTTGAGACTTTCTGCTAACTGAATATCCCAACCCTCTTCAATTTTCTCCCTGAAAACTTTTTCTTCGTTACTTTCACGGACAAGTACTCTACCATTCTCTTTTGACCAAACTGGAATCTGCATTGCACCACCTAAACCTTCTCCTTTGTCAAATTCATCAACAGAGTCAACCTGACTGTAGGTGACAGGAACACTTCCCTGTATGTGTACATGACCACTTTGGATACCAGGCACAAAGTTAGCATTAAACAGAAATCGACTTGTTGGAGTTACCGAGGCAACTATCTCAGCTCGGCTAAGTTCAATTCCCCCAATAGCACCATCTAGGAGTCTTATCTGAACATCACACTCCGGTTTTCCAAGGCTTCCTCTGAGATCTCCTTCCATATGCAATATGCCCTTGATGGGAATAAGCAATTGACGCAATGGGTGAACAGTGTCTGTGGTTGAAGATTCTATTATCTGCACAAGAGTGGGAACCAGACCAATGGGGAAATTCAAGACAGCAAAGTGAAGATTTGATATTGGCCCAAGCAAGGTTCCATCAGCATGGAGAGTCGCATTGCCTTTTTGGATGAATAATTTCTCAAGGCGCAGGCCATTATTATTACTATAGGAGCCTGTTGCCAGGACCCGCTGAGTTCTGTAGCTACCCCACTCCCAATCTTCACCGAGAAAATCGAAGTCAGCCTGAAGAACGAATCCAACAGTTAGTGAATGAAGATGGATAGAACTGAAAAGAAAAATAAATGGGAGAGCAAGCACATAGCACATAGGATATTAAATTCTAGTTACCAGTGGTGCACGTAATAATCTACACTTCTCATTGGATTTACTTATAAACTATGTTACATGTATACTTCTAATCTGAAGCCGCACCTATACATCCGCACTCGTATCTGACACGTACCCATACCCGACATGTACCCGTACCCATACTCCTTGCATACATGCATACATTTATTCGGGCATGTACTCAATTATAAAATAAATGATTTAATTTAAAACACTTGTCATACATTTTGTGGATACATCCTACACATCCACTTCTTGAAACTCATTGGTTTTTGACTTATAATTTTGAAGGGTCGTTAAGATTCTAGTTCAAAAAATACTGATTTTCCAATTTATAATCCACAGAATAAAAGAAACATACAAATGTTATAGGAATTTTAATTCTCATCATTGTTCTCATGTAAATTATGTAAAACCCCGTGAATTTGAAAATATGGTGATAAATAATAATAAATGTGTTATATTGTGATAAATAACATTTATTGATGTTTGAGTATGCTAGAAATTGATTTGAGATCAATTCAATGTATATATGTGAATATAGGAGTGAAATCATGCGCTATATACACGAGCCTGAAATCTGAAAAAACGACCAGTTAAGAGTATACGTGTTTTACACACCGATGCAGTTCGAATCTAGAAAAACTCAAAAGACAAAAGTTATAGGTCCCTTCAATAGCTTTTCAACAACTCTTAAATCACCTCATTCCGAGGTCGGATGAGAAAGTTACAGTCAAAATACCGAAGGTGGTTTCCCAGTCATACTAGGTTTTCTGGTTCGGGTCAAACGGGTTTGTTTCGGATTTGCCTCTATAAATACCTGTGTTTTTCACGAAAATTCTTCTCTTTTATGATATTTCTAAATCCTAGCAGCCACCCTCTCCCCTCAAAAATCCTAGAGTAATTTCTTGTGAGTTTTGTGAGTTTTTTAAAGCAAAATATCGACACGAGGGCGAGATCATCGACGTGTGGCAAAGGAGAACGGATTGTTTGCACTTTTGGATTGCTTGTTGTTCGTTTCAGAGACTTGCACACGATATTAAGGCAAGATTATCTGCATCCAATCCCACCCCCTAGTTAGATAATGAATTTAAGATGTTTTAATTGTTGTTTACATGTTAGATCTTAACATGAGGTGTTAAAAATATGATTTTTGATGTCAGATCTTAATCTCATGCTAATTTCATGTTTAATATTTACTGTTTATGATAGTTCATGATCATGATCTTTAGGGTATCTTCTAATTTCGTTTTAATTGATTAATCTTGTTTAACTCATGCTAAAAACATAGATTTTGTAATTAATTAAGTTTATCATGTTAATTAACTGTGCTTAACCCCTAGGTTTGCGGGATCTTAATGACATGAATATATTTAAGCAAGTCTATAACTGTTTAAGTTAATTTACATATCATGATGATCATGAAAAAAGTTCATGTTTAAATTCAAGAATTTGAATAATAACCTAATTTAGTTATTTGCAATAGTTTAATTATTGTGAAATAATCACTGTTAATCAGATATGCAAGTTTTAATCCTGTTATATACTTTTTGTTGCAAATATTAAGTTTTTTGTTATATACTTTTTGTTGCAAATATTAAGTTTTTTGAGTATATTACAGAAGTGCAAAATAGCAAAAACCTAAAAATCTAAGAGTCAGGTTTTCCCTCTGGCCGGTCGACTGGATCCATAGGTGCGGTCGACCGGAAAGTCCCTGTTTGTGCATTTGGTGCATGCATGCAGTCCAGTCGATCGATGCCTTATGTGTGGTCGACCAGTTTGTTCCTGACTTGTTTCATGAGTGTCGTTTTGCATTATTTGACTATGTTCGCGGGGTTTGAGTCGTGCTTCCCAGTATGTACAGTCACGAATACACACGTATAGTGTCGTTGCACACACATGAGTATCCCAAGGGGGATTTTGACAAGCGTTGAGCTGATTACAATTGAGTTAGGATTGTTTATTAACATGTTGTATATCGTTGATGAGCATAGCTCGGTACTATTTAGGATAGTGCGTCGATGTACCAGATATATACAGTTTATACAAAGATAGATACCGTTGATGAGCTCAGTTCAATACTATATGAGGTATGTAGGCTGTCTAAAAATCACAATGAATAGCTGACCCCTATCAAGCTCCGACAAGGGAAGTCACAATCAGACGACTTTCTAATCATTGCATCCGCAACTCCACAATCGCCATAAACACGACCTCATTTCTGAGATGATTGATCTTGATGGCTGCGACAACAGCATGACTAATATTATATTAGCAATTATTGGAGATGCTGATGAGCAGTGTAATGATTTTAGAAATAAAAGGTTGGACTTAGTTGGTGAGTTGCTTGATAGAGAGCTGTGGGCAAATATTCATCTTCAAAACACTACGGATGTTGATTTCCGTCAAGCTCTCACAATGAAAGCTACAATCAAATAGCTTTCGGGTCGACAATTGAAAGCCGCAAATAGAGGACTTTTCACATAAGATCGAGAAGAGTTACAATTCAACGACACTTCCAACAACTGATGAAAACTCTATTCAGCAGTCTTCACATTCTACAGTGAAAGTTATAATCTGACGACTTTCATACCCTACAACAGCTAAAGCCAGGATTACTGAACAACGGTCCTCGCAACGCTTCACAGAAGAAGTTACAAGTCAAAAAGCTCCTTCTGAAACGTTTCCAAGCCACCCCCGCGTCTCCAAGCTACAAGCTAAACGTGAGCGACCCTCGCGTTCGTAGGGGTTCAGCCAACACCGACCCCCGCGTTTTTAAGCCACAACAAACCAAAACGCGAGCGACCCTCGCGTTCAATGATGTTCAGCTAACACCCAACATCGCGTCTCAATTCTAAGAGGCGAAGTTGGGTGCTAAACGCCAGATTGGACGTTTGACTCGTTCAAACATGAGTCGAACGGTTTCAGAACCGTTTATCCCACGTTCTGAGGGACTTTCGCCCACGTAGGAGCGGATATAGGGGTCAGTTATAACCTTCTATCGCCCTATAAAAGCTCAACGAACCCAACAGAGCAAAAGGGGGGTTGGATGTTTTAGCATCTGAACCACAGAGGTTGGATTAAAAAGATCTAAACCGTACAGGTTGGAGATTCGGCAGCAGCGTAATCCTGGGAGATAGGATTTTTTGAATCACACTCAGAAGATCAAATCTAGGAGGATTCTTCTACAACAGAATAACAGCTTGATCATTAACCGAATTTTTTGGTTCTAACAACTCTATTCACAGAGTTCAAACTCGTTCAGAGTTCTTAAACTCATTCAGAGTTATTTATCAAATTTTCCACAGAAGTTCATCGTTCCCACGAGATAGAGACGGTCGGATCGTCAACGGAGAGCAAATTCGACGTGAGCAATCGAAGGAGGCATTCCATCGCTACCGAGAAGAACCCAGTTTTAAACAAAGGAGAGAACCAAATTCGTTTCTCTTCTCTTTTGTAATCAAGTTGTAATCAGAATCAAAGAAATACAAATCAATTTTTTTTATTCTTTTCATTGTAATTTTTCCTACATACAAAAGATGACGACTCTGCTGGGGACTAGCTTCTCTAACGAGAAAGTGGTGGCGCAATCTGACGTTCACCTCACTGGGACCACCGTCGAAACTCTCGTCGTAGAGTTCGACCAAGCCAAGTATGAGGAGGCCCTCTCCTCTGGGTCGCTTAGCCCAAAAGCTAGGCGTGATACTCACAAGACCTCGAAGAAGGTCAATTCTGTGGTCGAAGTGTCAAAGAAAGCCCTCTCCTTCGGCCAAGAACTCAAATTGGCTCTGCTGGCGGAAGATCCCACATATGCGTCAGCAAGACGTTCTTCAGGCCACAAACGGCCTTTGGAGGATACGAGTCCCATAAGCGTCAACAACGCTGCTGCTAAGGCTTTGAAACAAGCCAAGAAGAACGCCGTTCGCCGACGAAGAAGATCCATACGACGAGCACATCTACGTGAAAGCCGATTGTTGGCCCAACGCGAAGATCGCGTTTCTGAGAACCCAACCGAGCCTAGCGTTCCCAAAGGAGAACGCTCACTTCGCGGCAATGAGCCCAACTATGAGCCTCGGCTCATACAGCTAAAACGCGACCCCGAATGGCGCGTTGTTTCTTCAAAACATAGCTCTCAGAGGGGAGTTGCTAAAACCAAACGTGATCCCCAGGGGCGCGTTCCAATAGAACATGACTCTCAGGAGTCTGTTTCACCAATTAAACGCGACCCTCAGGGGAGCGTTCAACCTAAATGCGATCCTCAGGGGAGCGTTCAAACTAAACGCGACCCTCAGGGGAGCGTTCAACATAAACGCGACCCTTAAGGGAGCGTTCAACCTAAACGCGACCCTCAGGGGCGCGTTCAACCTAAACATGACCCTCAGGGGTCAGTTTCATCATTTAAACATAGGCATTGGCCTAATGTTTTCAAAGCTAAGCGCGACCCTCGCGTTGTCCTTCAAGAACGCGATTTTCAAGAGGTCCGTTAGGTTCAGAAGAATCAGCGTGGTTTCAGAATCCACGTTCAACGAGAACCAACCTCACCTACCCAAGGGCAGGGGGTTCCATCTCCGTCTCCAAGCCCGGGGAAGGTTTCCTCCCAAGTTTCAGACCTGCGGGAATTGTTGTCAAGAGAAAAACCAATAATACAAGCAGCTCACTCATGTCAATGTGAGAGGCTGATTTCAGCAGTCCTGTCAGAATGCCCTTGTTGTGCACCCACACCACGACAGTCCGTATTCGACAGGTTGACGAACGTCGTTAGGCCTGCCAAACGACAACGCCGCTGCAGAAAGAAGACAGCTGAAGCGGAATACCCTCAGGTCACTATCAATATGATCGGCCGAGGGAAAGCTTCGCATACTGACTCCGATGAGTCGCAAGAGAGTCATCCCCCGACTGTCCGAGAAATTCGTGACCAGTTCGAAGGAGTATATCAGAATACTCGGACTCGGACATGAGCTATTCGTCCGGTTAACTATCAAAAGTTAGCCAAGGGGATTACAACAAGTGATGAACATTCGGCAATAGCCGAATCTCAATCTTCAAGCTCTGTCGGAGCACGGGAAGTCTCCGCTTACACGACAGGAAACCATGAAGACATAGCCAAAAGAGTGGACGAACATCATGTCATGCTCCAGGCACAGCAGGAGACACTTCTCCAGTTAAAGGATATTTTGGCCCAGCTCCTTGCCGAAAAACACCAGAAACCTGAATCTTCCCAGAGAACTACTTCAAAGGGAAAACAAAAAGCGACCGAACATTCGGATCGTGAGACTCACCACCTAGGATCCTCTTCCGAAGGTGAGAGAGAGATGGAGAAAGAACTGCACCTTCAATCTACCAAGGTGGATGAACTGGAAGCTCGCCTCAACGCAATCGCCAACCGAAGTGAGCTTCGCGAAGAGGGAGTAGTGCGGCCTTACCCTGCTGAGTGGGATACAGCTCCCTACCCACCAAAATTTAAGGCCCCTACCTTACAACCGTTTGATGGCACAGGATCGCCAAATCAGCACATCTACTACTTCAAGTCCCAAACTGGGGATGTGGTAGCAAATGACGCCATCCTGACGCGCTTGTTTATCGGCACTCTTAAAGGTGTCGCTTTCGAATGGTTCATGAAGCTGCCTGTTGGATCTATCCAGAAATGGGTAGACCTGAAAAGGCTATTCTTGGCCAGGTTTTTTGAGGACGATACGGAGGTCTCAATCCCAACTCTTCTCGCCACTAAGCAAAGGAAAGGAGAGTCCATCAAGGCTTATGTGAAGAGATTCCGCAGCATGGCATTACGATGCCCCTCAGGTATGACCCAATCAACTCTGGTTGAAACTTGCAGGCACAACCTGCAGACATAGCTCCTTGCTCAAATGGGGGTGGCAGAATGTCGCTCCTGGAGACAACTAGTTTCACAAGGAGAACAAGTTGAAGAGATAGTGGCGCGAGTCAAAGCTGAAAAAGTGCCACAACCCAAGCCGCAGCAGCAACGCAATCAGGAAGAGATAGTGGCGCGAGTCAAAGCTGAAAAAGTGCCACAACCCAAGCCGCAGCAGCAACGCAATCAGCAAAATGCCCAGCGGTCTAAGGGAAATGAAACTTTGGCAGCCGACTACACGCGAGTACCACCGCCGAATAAGCAAGGCAAGGCGCCAAATCAGCAAAGAGCGCCCAAGCAGTATTCGTTCAAAGAGGAGCATGTGGATACATTATTCCAATTGCTTCGAAAGAACAACAAGCTGCAATTACCTAAGATCAGAAAGCCGGATGAAGCAGGGAAAGTGGATGACCCCAACTATTGTCGTTATCACAGATTCCTTGGACATCCTACCAAAAAGTGCTATGTTTTCAAAGACATCTTACAGAATTTGGTGAATGCTAATGTACTCACCTTGAAGCCGGAGCAGAAGACCGTATCAAATAATATGATAGCGATCCAGTTCGGTGACTTCCCTCCAGTGGCGACCGCAGATGGCGTTGTCCCAATCCACAAGGGAAAAATGCATCTGAAGAATACTGACCCGTATAGTCAGAAAGACAGGGGGTTAGTGTCTCTCACTACCCAAAAAGGGGAAATCATGTGGGTCCACCCTGATCTGCTAGGAGATCAACAATGGACGAACACTTTGTCCAAAAAGAAAGGAGGCAAGACTAAGTCTTCCAACATGATTAGCCCCTCTATTACTGAAAATGACGACCACCTCAAACCTCTTACTGATTCAGAAGAGGAGAGAATTGCCCTGGCAGCATACCCAGAAGACAACCCTGGCACCCGGTCAGGAAAAGCTTACTTGAGGGATTACGACCAGAACGCTCCAGAAGTTGAAGAGCAGCCCCAAGACGCTGGGGGTTCTGCCCCGAAAAAACCAGTGGACAAAGGAAAACAGAAGGAGCTCCGATTCAACAGAAATCTCCACCAAGAATCTGGAGAGTCGAGCACTCCCTTCCAATTCAATGTCATGGCGCAGTTGGCCAACATACCGGCCAGGATTACTCTATACGAGCTCCTGAGGTTATCCAAATCCACTAAAGAAGCTCTAATTGAAGCTTTGAAGAATGCGGAGAGCTTCATTACTCGAGTAACTCCGCTTCCTGAAACCTCTGAAGATCAACTTTGTCTGCAATGCCTACAAGCAGCGCGAAGTCTACCATGCATATCATTCACTCAGGAAGATATGCAAGTCAAGCACGAACATGACCGACCACTGTACTACACATGGTATATTGGATCCTCCGAAATCAGTCGTGTTCAAGTTGACCCAGGCTCAGCGCTCAGCATCATGCCTTACAGGGTCATGCAGGTCTTAGGGATTCCTATGCACCGATTGCACACCACCCAGACTACTATCTTCGGGTTCAATGCAAACAGCACTCGACCCCTGGGAAAGATCAAGCTCAGGTGCCAGATCGGAGATCTTAAGTCTGAAGTAGCATGCTACATCATAGATGCGGACACATCCTATAATCTTTTACTAGGACGACCATGGATACATGCGAACCGCATTGTCCCATCTACTTTGCATCAGGTTATGAAGTACGCCAATGACGGGGGCGAAGTCCGAACCTTGATTGCAGAAAAATACCCCTTCCGAGGGGTGGAAAACTTTCATACCGACTCCGTCTTCTATTTGGAATCCCAAGAGAAAGAAGATGTAGACAGCGGTAATGAGGCTGACATCGAGCCAGATCCCGATGGAGATTGTCCTTGGGAATTAAATTTTGATGTAATGGGTCAGGGTGAGAGTAATAATGATGTACCGAGCGAGGGCGAGTGGTGCATTAATGAAGATTTCATTTTAGCGTACTTGTCTGATGTCTCTCCTAAAAATGAACAAATAAAGAATGATTCTAGTGCAGGTACCAACCCATGGCACATACTGTGCACAGAGGCGTCACTCACATTGCCAATTCAGTCATCCTTCACTTCAGATGAAGAAGCAGAGGACGCACAAAAAGCTTTCTTCAAAGTCCCATCCAAAAGGAGAGGGCAGAAGCCGATCTGTTTTGGTAAAGTCAAACCCGAACAATTCAAACGAGCAAGTTCAGAGGAAGACGACGGAGTTCCCCAATTTCATTACCACGAACCCAATTCTATATACTTAATGAAACGAATGGGGTATAATTTTAATGAGAAACAGGACCTTAACTTCGGGAAAGGAAGGCGAACGCCGATCCGAATGTCTCTCACTCCTGAAGGAAAACCTCCGGACTATTATCAAAAAACCGGAAAAGGCGTGGGTTACGTTACACCTCCCCCTGCTTCAGAAAACGAAATCAGTAATTACCTGCGTCACGACCATTCATCTGGAATATCTTCATACGAGTCCAATGTCAATGTTGGACCTTTCTTCAAAAGTTATGACTATGAATATGGCTTCAACTAATCACCCCGATGAAGATGCAGGGGGTGACGAAGAGTTAGTCGAATCAACCGACGATCCTTGGATCAAACGCCTTAACGTCTTGTGGGATATGCGCTTCGAACAACGTGAACCACCCACTGAAGATAAAGTGATCCATGTCAACATGGGAGATGAGTCTGACCCCAAGCCTATCTTTATAGCCGAAGACCTATCATCATCCGAGAAAGAGGACCTTATATCTTTTATCCGAGAATATATAGATGTCTTCGTTTGGAATTATGAATATATGCCTGGTCTTGACCCGAATGTGGCTATGCACCGTCTCAACATCGATCCAGATGTAAAACCCGTTAAACAGCAACAACGCAGGTTTCGTCCAGAGATCATGGAATCAATTGAGTCAGAAGTTAAAAAGCTTATAGACTCAGGTTTTGTTAGGGAAGAACAACACCCTGATTGGGTGGCCAACATCGTTCCAGTTCCCAAGAAGAACGGTAAAGTTCGGATATGCATCGATTTCCGCGATCTCAATGCCGCCTGTCCGAAAGACGAATTCCCACTCCCCATCACGGATGTTATGATTGACAACACCTACGGGTATGAAAGGATGTCTTTCATGGACGGATTTTCTAGGTACAATCAGATCAAGATGCACCCGGACGACGAAAAACATACTGCTTTTAGAATACCGCTGGGGGTATATTGTTACACAGTGATGCCCTTCGGCTTGAAGAATGCAGGTGCAACTTATCAACGTGCAATGAACACCATCTTCCATGAACACTTACGAAAGAAGATCGAGTGCTACGTTGATGACATAGCGGTAAAGAGCCAATGCAAAGACGATCATCTTGCAGATCTGAAGACAATGTTCGAAATCATGCGAACACATCAGCTGAAGATGAATCCGACAAAATCATTTCTCGGAGTTTCAAGTGGAAAATTCCTGGGATTTATTGTCACATCCAAAGGAATCTCTCTTGACCCAGAAAAAGTGTGTGCCATCTAAGACATGCCACCTCCGAAGAATCTTAAAGAGCTCAGAGGATTGCAAGGCAGACTGACCTACATTCGAAGATTTATATCAAATCTGTCAGGGCGCTGCCAACCTTTCTCTAAGCTTATGAAGAAAGGAATATCCTTTGTTTGGGATGCGGAGTGTCAAAGAGCATTCGAGGAGATTAAAAAATATCTAACTCAACCGCCAGTTCTCGTGACCCCGATATCAGGAAAACCATTCCTGTTATATGTGAGGGCCATGGATCATTCCTTTGGTGCTTTGTTAGCCCAGAACAATGATCAAAGTCAAGAACAAGTCATCTATTACTTGAGCAGGACTATGATGGGAGCCGAACATCGGTACAATCCGGTCGAAAAGGAATGTCTCGCCTTGGTATTCGTCATTCAAAAGATGCGACATTACCTAGTTGGACAGACAATTCAGGTCATCTCTAAGGTGAATCCCTTGAGAGTGCTGATGACGAAACCATCATCTCTGAATTGCCGGCTTGTAAAATGGGTCATTCTCTTGTCGCAGTACGACATGCAATTCATGCCCCAAAAGGCGGTCAAGGATCAAGCACTAGCCGACTTCTTAGCTGATCATCCAGTATCGGGAGCATCTAAGTTGTATGAAGAGCTACCTGACGAAGTCGCCGAAGCTTGCGTTCCTCAAGAAGCTACGCAAGTATGGAAGTTATTCTTCGACGGTGCATCCAGAGCAAATCCTCATGGAGCAATCACCGCGGGAGTAGGAGTAGTATTAATCTCTCCGAACGGTCATGTAATTCCCAGAGGATTCTCCTTAATCGAACCTTGCACCAACAATGTAGCCGATTATAATGCTCTGCTAATGGGAATGCAATTAGCTGAAGAACTTAGAGCATCTCCAACAGCTTCCCCAAAATTTTCTTCAAAATGGAGAAACAAAAGTCATATTCTCCAAATTATTTTTGCTCCAACTCCAACAGCTTCCCCATTTTGAAAAATCGCATTTATTACAATAATAAAGCTCTCCCCAAAAATTTGGAGAATGCTGCAGATTTGGGGAAGGCTCCCTATTTTTTCTCCTCCTTCCCTATTTTGGGGAATGAGATGGGGAATCTGTTGGACCAAAAAAAAGCTCTATATTCTCCAAATTTGAGTATTTCAAGAAGATGGGGAAGCTGTTGGAGATGCTCTTAATATTCAGCATCTTGAGGCTTACGGTGACTCTCAACTCATTGTTAACCAAGTTCGGGGGGAATACGAAGTACGTCACGAGGATCTGATCCCGTATTACGTCGCGGTGCTACAGCAAGCTCAAAAGTTCGAAGGTTTCTTTATCGAATATACACCACGAGCTCAGAATGCGTATGCAGATGCTTTAGCCTCCTTGGCAACTTCATTAGCATTGCCACCGGGGGTTGAAACAACGATTCCAGTCGCAGGACGGAAATTATGCTCTTCCAAGATCCCCATGAAGAAAAACCCAGACGAGACGACGTCAGAAGAAGTCTGTACAACCTCTATGGAGTTTGAATCCAGAGATTGGCGATTCCCGTATGTCGACTATGCCGTATATGGAATTCTGCCAGATGACCCTAAAGAAGCGGCCTCTATCAAACGAAAGACCCTCCGATTTTATTATGACGCAATCTCTCAAGTCTTGTATCGTAAATCGCATGATGGAATTTTGCTTCGATGTCTCTCCCGGAAAGAAGCAAAAGAGGCCCTCAAGGAAGCTCATGGCGGAATGTAAGGAGCTCATCAACCCGGAGCTAAATTAGGAGATCGACTCCGACGCATCAGCTATTATTGGCCGAAGATGCTTTCAGACGCGATTGACTACGCTAAACGTTGTCACGCGTGCCAAATTCATGGAGACTTCATCCACCAAGCGCCAGGGAACTTACACCCCATATCAGCAACTTGGCCATTCGAAATGTGGGGTATGGATATCGTCGGACCAATTTCCCCTCCGACGTCCAAGGGACACCGGTTCATTTTAGCCGTAACCGACTATTTCTCCAAATGGACGGAAGCAATCCCGTTAAAAGAAGTCAAGACTTCAAACGTAATCAAGTTTATCAAGCATCACGTTGTTTACCGTTTTGGAGTCCCGAGGCGAATAGTTCACGACAACGGGACACAATTCGTCAGCTTTGGGTTTCAGAGATTCTGTGACAAATTTAGAATCCAAAGTGTTGCATCCACGGCATATTATCCACCAGCAAATGGTCTTGCAAAAGCTTTTAACAAAACCATAGTGAAGCTTCTCAAAAAGTTTGTTTCTAAAAACCGGCGCGATTGGGATGAAAGACTTGGCGAATGTCTGTGGGCTTACCGCACTACGGTAAGGACCTCTACAAGAGCCACACCTTTTTCTTTGATATACGGCTGTGAAGCTGTATTACCATTGGAAATCCAGATCCCTTCTCTGAGAATCGCTATCACAACTGGACTAACAGAAGAAGAAAAGCATCAACGACGTCTGCAAGAACTGAAAGCCTTAGACGACAAGCGACTTCAGGCTCAATAACAGATCGAGTTATATCAAGCCCAGATTTTCAAAGCCTACAACAAAAAGGTTAAGGAACGGGTTTTCAAGAAAGGCGATTTAGTTTTAGCCAACAGACGACCCATGGTGATGACACACAAAACCAGAGGGAAGTTCAATCCTAAATGGGAAGGGTCATTCGTAATAGAATCAGTCTATTCGAACGGAGCATATCGCCTCATTAACCAAGAAGGAGATAGGCTCATGATGCCAATTAATGGGAAGTTCCTTAAGAGATACTTCCCGTAAATCATGCGGCCCCCTAAACCCCAGTTAAATCAGGCTGGGGGTAGCCCATTTGTAGTGTAATTCTGTTTTATATTTCGTCATGTTAACACGACTGTAATTTGCTGGAATTATTCTAATAAATGAAAAAGAGAATTTCGATAGTATTAGCACTATTCTCTATTGTTTTGAGCCAGATTTCAGCAAAAGAAGACAATACAGGGCAAAATGATATCATTTTCATTCAATGTTGTTAATCTAAACACAAAATAAGGACAAACAAAGTGAAAATGATACGAAATTCTTTAGCTAAGAACAAGTCAAGGGCTAAACATCAGGCTTCATTAACTTGAGGGTTTTTAGCCTAGACTTGAAGGCAGAAAGTTTCTCCCGGTGAGCTGCTTGGACTTGTCCCTCGATCTCCTTTCTGAGTTCTGCTTCAATAGGAAGGGTAGCAACAATGTCCTTACGAGTCCGCTCAGCCGCGTGGAGTGTACGGCAAAGTTTCGTATAAATTTGGTCACTTTGATGCTCAAGCTCTTTTCTGACATCCTCATAGTGGGCCAATTGGGCTTTCTTCTGGTCCAACTCGGCCTCTAATCGAGCGATAGTCTCTTCGATACCACGGATATCAGAAGCAACACCTTTGATTTTAGCATATGTTGCAGAGTGCCGCTTCCTTAAAGCTGATATGCGGGCCTTTTTATCAGACAGGTCCTTGCGAAGAGTCCTTGGGTGATGCGCCATCGAGATTATCGCCAAGGAAAGAGCCGGCTCCACTTCAGAGTCTAGATTGGTGCGCTGTAGCTCCCTAAAAACTGCTAATTCTGTCATCAAAAGAGTGATTCCCCCTTGACAGTGCTCAGTCCATGATGCATCCCCTTTAGCCTTGATGTCGTCCAAACATTGGTTCAAGATAGATGCACAGTCTTCAAGAGAAGCCCCCTCAACACTGACAATATTAATAATTGTTTGCATCCAACGTTCCAGTTCATCAATCGATTTCTTCAGAGCCCGCGAGCGTGGAGGAGGAAGAGTTGGATAGATTAAACCCATATGTTCATCCTGAACAGGTGTTGAAGCAACTTCAGAAGCAGGGCCCTCTCCAGCTCTATCGTCCTCAGGAATCGAAGGAATCGATTGGGGCATTTCGTCCTCTCTGTCAATCAAACGCTCAACGAGCGCAAACTTCATTGAGTCCCCCATTAATTTGGCCTTTTTGGAATTTTTGGCCATGACAGGTATCCGCTTGCAAATTCTCCTGTCATACTTACCTTGCTCAGCAGCAGAAAGAGCTTCCTTACCCGATCTTAAAGAACGAGGTGTAGGAGCGGGCTCTTCTGCAGGGATCTCCTCAGTTGTCTTTTCTTCGGGAGAATCATCAATTGACCTTCCCTCTTCAATTCCCGTAAGAACCTCTTCTTCAGAAGGTTCTATGGTGGGCAAGTCCTTAGGGGCTTCAACGGCTCCGATCGCCTCCTGTTCACAAGATAGGTACTCTTCCATCCCTGGTAGACGAGTACTCGCAGAACCGCTCCGTGAACGATACAATTCCCGAATCTCGTTTATACATGAAGTATAAACGTCATATTTCGGAATCTGAGAAGTTTCGGCAAACCACTGGCGAAAATCCATAACAATAGAACAGCCAGGTGGTGAGTTGGGTAAAGTGAATTGCGCATGGGTTCTCCCGGCGGAGAAGAAGTACCATGCACGAGCTCCTTCATACAAATTCCCGATCTGAGCTAACGCCGGGTTAGGATTACCAACATAGAGTTGGTCATATCCAAACTGTCTGGCGAACCGTGAAGGCATGTAAGGTTCGATTATGCACTTCTCCCGTGAGCGATAGATCAGGTAGCCCAACCTGATCATAAGAAGCCAACCGAATGTGCCATCTTCCAAAGAAGGTGAGCCCTCAGCAAGCAAGTCCATGAAACGGGCATCCTCCACATCAGCTCCGGCAAAGTTAGGAGCACAGCAAAAAACCCGGTAATTATCTTTCCGGGATAGAAGCTGTCGAGCCCTGACTATATAAGAACTAGTCCACGTGGCCGACTCCAATCTCTGTACAAAGGGAGTATAAGTATCATCCCCCTCATACACTCCTGTCATCAAAGAAGGGCAATGCAACACGAACCAGGCCACTAAATAGGTATATGGCATTGGTACACGTGGTTGAGGAGCCTTCCCAGCTTTCTTCTTAGTAGCTTTGACTCCCGAAGCACTGAGAAGTTCTGAAGTCAATACCCTCAGGCCGTTCTAGATACAGCCAACCATAGCAGTAAGGAGACTCACAGGTCTCCCATGCGCTAGCAAAACAGCTGGGTACACAACCTCAGCTAATATTGATTCTATTGGTCTTGACGGTACCACACACCGCTTCAACCAAATCATGAAGAAGCCTGCAAGTATAACCGTGTCAGAAATAGGAACTGTGGCTTGGTAGTGGAAACTTTCAAATTCGACACCAGCTTCAAAATCATCCTCGACATGCTCTGTCGTATAAGTAACACCAGGAACCTTAATCCGAGCCTTAGCGTCCTTAAGTGAGACAACTGCGACACGGGAAACGGCTACATCTTTTCGATTTAAGTTTTGAAAGAGGTATTCTGCCCATGTAGTATGCATAATGTCCCCTCCACGCATCCCAAAGACTTGGGCACACATGTGGAAGTGGCACATCAATTCCCAGAAAGTAGCGTAAATTTCCGGGTGCACCACCTTCAGTAAGGAAACATCAATTCCCAGAAGGTAGCATAAATTTCAGGGTGCGTCACCTTCAGTAAGGAAAGCTCCTCAGTGGTAGGAATAAACTCCTCGTAGGGTATTTTTCCAAGTGACAGCCCCGACACTGCTTGCATCTCATGAAGAGCAAAACCTAACTCTCCAGCAGGCGTAAAGAATGTGCAGCTGTCAGGGTTATATTTCTCCAACATAGCGAAGAAATTGTGAAGGCTCTGCCAAATCCAAGCGACACGTTCTCCTTCTCCTTTACTATGTCGAAGGTCAAACCCCGACGGCAGCTCACATTCAAAAAATAGGAGAGTGTGTACATCCTCTTCATGTTTGGGAGAAATAAAGAGCGATCATCAGCTCTCCACAGCAGCTTCGAATCTTCCACATATGTGAGATGATCATCGACTGGTATGCGATCTCCAAATATGAATGCTGGTTTGGAAAACTGGGCATGACCAACCGGGGTCTCCAAGTCCAAGTCAGTTATTAAAATCCTGAGAGTAGAGCATTGAGGGAATTTAATCATTTCCGCTCTTTCCGAATCAGGAAAAGTACACAATGGAATCCTGTTCTGAAGACTGAATAACTCATTCGGGTCAGGCCCACCAATATAACCGAAATGGTGCTCTTGTGAAAGCGGCACGTTTGGGAGAAACACTGCACAATCAAAAGCAGAAGTTAGCAGCTAGAAGCGAGCTATCGACATAAAAACAAAGTCTGAAACACAAAGGGGTAAAAGCCTTGTGTCAAAATTTCCAATCCAACGCGAAGGTCGAGCCTCGCGTCAGAAGTCTCCGACGCGAGAGTCGAACCTTGTGTTGAACAAGTTGAACGCGAGGGTCGAGACCCATAGGGTATCCCAACCCCGCGTTTTCATTGAACGAGTCATATTCCTCGTTACCAAGAACACATCTAGGGTTTTCAAAGAACTTGCCAAGGCAAGTTATTTCAGTCAGCACTCACCACGACAGGGAGGCCCCTGCGGCGGCGATGTCGACGGCAAGGGTCCCGCATGAACAGGAGCACCGTCGGCGTTCTCAACCGACGGCATGTCGGAAGTCACTCCAGCGACCTTCTTGGAGTTCGAACTTGTCCTCCGAGGCGCCATTGATGCAGTCGATCGGAGGAAATTCCTTTAAACGAGGGAGACGAAGCTCGTCGGAGATCTCACCGTAATCAAACGAGAGTTCTCATTCTTGGAAATAGCCGAAAGTTTTGAAAGTCAAGTGACTTTTGATGTGACCATTCAGATCTATTTATAACAGCCGCCAAGCTGTTAAGATGGCACGGGATTCTAGGAGTGAATCCCAACCATCTTCAAAACGCGAAGCTCACTATCGCGTTCAACTTCACAAGGGCAAAGCTCAGGCTAGCGCCACGAAGGCCCGAACCTCGCGTTTCAAACTTCAAACGCGAAGGTCACCTCAGCGTTGCAATTCTTCTAAATAAAAGAATTAACACTTGTGTTTCAAACACGACACTTTTTCCTCAAAGTCATGAGCCCTCTCAACAGAGTGTTAGTCAAAACCTCTGTATCTCTTCAGCAGAATCCAAATTCTCATTGGGTTAATACTATACCCCAGAATCCACTTATCAATTCTCGTTAATAGAATGATAAGTCTTCAAATCATTGTCAATTTATTAGCTCTCCTCAGCAGAGCAATAAATAACCTGTTTTCAGCGGGTTAACAAAATTCCCCAAAACCTTGTTCAAATCACAAGTATCACAATTCATCGCTCCGATGGTAAAACACTTAGCAGTTCTCCCCAGTGAGACACTATAATATCCTTCCCCCACAGCTGTCACGTTAAAATTACACCTCTGACAAAATCAACTTATCGATTCTCATCAATAGAACGATAAGTCCTCAAAATTGCCTTGATCGCAATATTCCAGTTGTCACGTTAAAATTACACCTCTGACAAAATCAACTTATCGATTCTCGTCAATAGAACGATAAGTCACCAAAATTGCCCTATCGCAATATTCCAGTTGTCACGTTAAAATTACACCTCTGACAAAATCAACTTACCAATTCTCGTCAATAAGACGATAAATCTTCAAAATTGCCCAAACCGCAATAATCCCCCTGCCAAGTTGAAACTATACCTCTGGCACTTATCAATTTCTTTCAGTGTTCAAAACAAGAAATAACACAAGAAGAAATTTACTAGTCAACCCCATTATGGGAATATTCATCCTCAGCAGTTTAAAACTTTCTAGAGTTATCCTAAACGATAATAAAGAAAGTTGTCTGCACCAGGAACAGTGTGGAGATCTATTCTAAGTCAGGAATACATCTCAGGCATTTCTCGTGACTTGTATTTAAAATCAAAACATAATAAATGCAAGAAACAATGAGAAGTCAATATCACTTTTTATTCAGAAACCAAAAAAGAAGTGATACAAAGCTGTTCTTAAGCAAAAGAATAGTACAAGTTCAAGTCAAAAGAAGCAAGTTGAGCTTTGGCATCAGAGAGCTTCTCCTCATGATTGGCTCGCACAACGGCTTCAGCTTTTCTCCGCAGCTCATCCTCACTGGGTGCCACTTCAGCGGCTGCCTCATTCTTCGCTCTTTCAAGAGCCTGAGCTTCCATACGGTAGTTCAAAAGAGTGTCTGCGTTCTTGGCCCCAAGGGTGTTAACAACGGCTTCTTCGCGAGAAAGCTCAGCCTTCAACCTTAACACCTCCGCCTCAGCTTCGACAAGTTTCGTGCGAATGAGGTCCAAAGAAGCAGTTAAGAGCTCCAGTTCTTTTTGTCTCAGATCACTCTGTTCCCGCAACTGTGTAACTTGAAGCTCTTTTTCAGCCAGGCCTCGCTCAATTGCCTCACGGCGAGTCACTTCCTCAACCTGGAAGTCAGCAAAAGTAGACACGATCTGTGTCTGAATGTCTTCATGGCTGAGGGCTTCCAAATGTTTGAGCCGGGCTTCTAAGTGGGAAATGACTTCCGAACAACGTTCAAAGCAATGAGCATTGCCCACACTTTTGACCCCATTTAAGTCGGCTTCTAAAAGAGACTTAAAGGAGTCAAAGCGGCCTCGACCAGCTGTGACAACCTCAATCACCTTCCGCACGAGACTGTTTAAGTAGCTCAAGGACATATGGAGGAAGTCAGGAGCGTCCGTTGGACTAGAAAAAGCAAGGGAAGACAACTCTACGACCCCAGAAGTGGACGCGCCAAAATATGGATTGACAAGTGATTTGGGTGTAGAAGTCACAGAGGCAACGACCCCAGAAGTGGACGCGCCAAAATATGGATTGACAAGTGATTTGGGTGTAGAAGTCACAGAGGCAACTGAAACATTCAATTGCGAAGGGCTTGAAGTCAAAGCCATCATTGCCCTCGCCGGAGATTCGCTTGGACCGGCCTCCGTAGGCGCAAGCGAGATCTTCATCACTGCTGTAGATGAAGCAGCTACGGTGGATGAGACAGGTAGGGCCTGTTCCTGCATAGGAGCTGACACCTGCACAAGTTGCTGTTCCGAAGGAGGAGTTGTGGCAGTAGTTTCAGGCAACGCTGCAGGAGAAGCAGTTGCCGTAGGAGAACCAGGTAAATGTTGTTCTTCTAAAGGAGCAGACACCTGAGCAGGTTCTGGCCCGGAAGCAGCAGCAGCAGTAGTCCCTGGAGAAGGTGAGCCTGCACAGAAAAATGGTCGGAACACGGAGAAAGCATGTGGAAGAAGTCGAAACAAACCAAGCTTACCGGTAAGATAGAAAGGAGTATAACCAGATACTTTATCGGATAGGACCTTGGGAGCGTCATCATCAAAAGTGGTGACGTCATCTATGGAATCATGCTCCTCGTCATTTTCACCACCACCAGACATGTTGCCAGCGTCAGCATCCTCATCGTCTCTATCTCCGTCAGCTACATCACCAGTTGGGGAGTCGTCATAATCAACTCGCTCCTCATCATCCTGAGCCACGGAAGGTTCCGGAAGATCTGTTCCAGTAGCTGGTTTATTCATGAGTCCCGTTGTAGGACTAGGAATTGAATCACGAGTCTGTGACATTAAGACTGAAGGAGAAGGGAATGGATTCTCTTCAAGACCCCCTGGTTCCAATGCAGGAGACCTAGGAAGATCCATCACCGGAGCAGACTTTGCATCTGCAGCCAGTAATTCATCTTCTTCGTCCTCAGGAGGATGATAATCAGGAGGATGATAAGAAGAAACTTCGCCCGACAGAACTGGGCCATGAGAACGAAGTCCCGCTCTATGTGGCAGACCAGCCACATATGATTCCTGTGGTTCGTCATCTTTAGCAGCTTTGATGGCCTCGGCCATCAATTTGGATTTTTGTTGGCCTTTGGGGGGAGAATCCACCAGTACTGGCCAGTTTCATCAGCAGAAAGTTTTCTTTTCCCCGCTGCTCTTGTCACGGGAGGATCAACCACTCGTCGCTCTTCCCCTGGAGCAGGCTCAGCTGTCTGTTCCTCTTCCTGTCCAGCAGATTGATTCTCGATGGACAGAAACTCATCGATCCCTTTCAAACGGGATGTCTTGGACCCCTTCCTTAAATTATACATATGCCTAATGTCTTTCAGGCAAGATGTATTCAAGTTATAGTTGGGAGTCTGAGAAGCAGCATAATACTAATTACAGAAGCTGATGGAAGTATAGGAGTTAGCAGTTTTGTGGGGAAGCTTGAAGACGGCTTTGGTACAGCCTGCTACAGAATAATACCAGGCCCTGACCCCTTCATATAAGTTGGCTATAACTGAGAGTTGAGGACGAGGGTTCCCGACATACAACTGATCATACCCAAATTGGCGAGCAAACCTATAGGATTGGTAAGGCTCGACGAAATAGTTAACGCCTTGCCGAAAGATCAGATAGCCCGGCCTGATGGATAGAAGCCAGTGGAAAACACCCCCGCTCAGCTGAGTGAATCCATTAGGACCTGCCGTATCCTGATATTCTGCTCCATAAACACCGCCCTCGAAATCAGGAAAACAGCGGTAGATATGGAAGTTGGTGTCTCGCGCAAGGATTTGGCGAATTCTAACCATGTAACCCCCCACCCATTTCGCAGATTCTAGTCGCTGCACAAATGGGATGAATGAGTCTTCCGGGGGAGAGGCTGCACTCATCAAAGGAGGACAATGAAACACGTACCAAGCCATCAAATAGGCATATGGCATTGGTACCCTGGGATTAGGAGTTTTAAAAGTCTTGTGACCCTCAGACTCCACCTCTGTAACACCAACAAAGTCAGAGGCCAACTCCCGCAGTCCATACTGTAAGCAACCTACCATGGCGCTGAGGAGCCTCACAGGTCTCCCGTGTGCCAAGAGAACAGCCGGGTAGACCACCTCAATAGCAAGGGCATCGACCGGCCTGGTAGGAACGACGCAACGCTTGAGCCACAACATCAAGAATCCAGCCAGCAACGCCGCGTCGGAAATTAGAATCAAAGCTTGATAATGAAAGCTCTCAAACTCTGTGTGAGCCGGGAAAACATCCTCCTTGGCCTCATTGGTGTAATGGGAGGTAGCGTCGTCAATACGAGCCTGAACCTCTTCCAAAGTACTGACAGGCAATCGGGTCACAGAGCCTCCTTTAATGGTTAAGTTCCGGAATAAATATTCCGCCCAAGATACTTGTTTGATGCCGCTTCCGCGAGCCCCCGTCAGCTGCATGCAGATATGAAAGTAACACATCACTTCCCAGAGAGTGGCGTAAATTTCTGGGCTGGTCTTCTTCAAAAGTTTAAGTTCCGCAGATCCCGGAACAAATTCTTCATATGGTAAATCCCCGAGAATAAGACCTGAGACTTCGTGCATCTCGTGAAGAACGAAGCCTAACTCCCCCACAGGGGTGAAGAAAGTGCAAGTCTCGGGACTATACTTCTCCAGTATAGAGAAGAAGTGAAAGTGGCTCTGAATAATCCCAAACTTAGTAGCCCGTACTGGAACCAGTAATCCAGCTTGGGCAAGAGGGATTTCCAATTCCTCCAGAACAAACTTGGTCATCTGGGCCCACCACCCTGTCACTGGAGAATGAACCCAACCAGGAGCTCTAAATCCTTATGCGGGAAATTCTCCTTTCTTTTCCAAAAACCTCTTAACAAAGGTCTTCGCCGGGCTGGATACTTCGCCAAGGGGATACTCCTTAGCAAATAAACTCGGCCGCAAAGCTGTCACCTGCCGGTTATAACCAACTGTGCGGACCCCGTAAAAAGTCAAAGTCCCGAGAGTAACCCCATCTTGATCCTTAACTAGGGGCCAATCCATATGCCTGGGGACAGAAGCACACTGGAAATAAGATATGGGGAACATCCTCTCCATATTGGGCAAGAAAAGGT
Organism: Asparagus officinalis; assembly: GCF_001876935.1. Lineage (NCBI taxonomy): Eukaryota > Viridiplantae > Streptophyta > Magnoliopsida > Asparagales > Asparagaceae > Asparagus > Asparagus officinalis. Next base: position 72,536,822 of record NC_033803.1, read on the forward strand.
TGCGGTCCCCAACTTTCCGCAACCACTTATAGTCCCCATCATAAGCAGTACTTGCGTCAAAATCAACAAAGTCCCCGAAAAGATATCCAGGTTTGACTATTGACTTACGGCTTGGGCTTTCAAGTCGGGCGTCCGTAACCAATGTCCTAAGAGTGTCAGAAGAAGCTTGGGTAATTATTTCTACGCGACTCTTCTCCCTAATTCGGAAAACGGGGAGTTCTTGGCGTGAGCTGAAGGCAATGTTCATGTCCGCACCACCTTCATGCCCAAAATGGTGGCGAAAAAGAAGAGGTTCACTGGTATGACGCACTGCAAAAGGGAGAAGAAAGTTAGATAACTCAAAAGCAGGACTCAGACGCGATGGTCGAACCCCGCGTCAGATAAGTTCAGACGCGAAGGTCGAACCCCGCGTCAGATAAGTTCAGACGCGAAGGTCGAACCCCACGTCAGATAAGCTTGGACGCGAGGGTCGAACCCTGCGTCAGATAAGTTCAGACGCGAAGGTCGAACCCCGCGTCAGATAAGTTCAGACGCGAAGGTCGAACCCCCGCGTCAAAAATCTGAGATGCAGAGGTTGAACCCCGCGTCAGAAATACCAAACGACGGAGTCTAACCCCGCGTTATTGAAACGAGTTTCCTCGTTGATCTCAAGATCAGAACTTGTTGAAGCAAGTTTAATGGCCACGGAGGGCATACTCCGCCGCCGGCCGGCGCTGACGGTGCAGATCCCCGAGCCGCAGCGGCATCGGATTTAGGGGCGGCGGACTTCTTTGGTGCCATTGAATCTCGTCGGAGAGGTGCACAGCGTTTCGCCGGAGATGAGAACGAAAATTTTTCGTTAAAATTTCAAGAAGAGTTGAATGACTCTTGATTTGACCTCTAGCGGTCTATTTATAGACAGCTATGAGCTGTCAAATCGTAACGGACGGGATTCGAGGCCATCAGCCCGCCCAAACTCGACCTTCGCGTTCGAGTTGTTTGAGCTTCCAAATGCGATGCCCACCTTCGCGTTCAAATTTCCCAACGCTGGGCTCACCCACGCGTTCCAATCCCCAAAGGCAGAAATTATCCCTGTGTTTGGACCGCTATGATAGCAGCTTCTTGACTACCAAGGCTAAGACACAGCCCCAGATGAATAAAAAGAAGAGCTAACAGCAATCGTCAAGGCGACCAAAGCCGGGAAGATACCAACGACTCCATTGAGGAGTCTATTGGAGGAGTACAGATAGATTACAACCAACAACGGTGAAATCATCTGGCTCGATCAGACGGAGGGAGCAATCAATCCACTAAATTTTGGGATCCAACGTATTCCAAAAATTCGTCCCAGTCAACCGCGAACTTTCAAAAACTTTGGAGGGGGTTCTGTAGGCTGTCTAAAAATCACAATGAATAGCTGACCCCTATCAAGCTCCGACAAGGGAAGTCACAATCAGACGACTTTCTAATCATTGCATCCGCAACTCCACAATCGCCATAAACACGACCTCATTTCTGAGATGATTGATCTTGATGGTTGCGACAACAGCACGACTAATATTATATTAGCAATTATTGGAGATGCTGATGAGCAGTGTAATGATTTTAGAAATGAAAGGTTGGACTTAGTTGGTGAGTTGCTTGATAGAGCTCTGTGGGCAAATATTCATCTTCAAAACACTACGGATGTTGATTCCCGTCAAGCTCTCACAATGAAAGCTACAATCAAATAGCTTTCGGGTCGACAATTGAAAGCCGCAAATAGAGGACTTTTCACATAAGATCGAGAAGAGTTACAATTCAACGACACTTCCGACAACTGATGAAAACTCTATTCAGCAGTCTTCACATTCTACAGTGAAAGTTACAATCTGACGACTTTCACACCCCATAACAGCTAAAGCTAGGATTACTGAACAACGGTCCTCGTAACGTTTCACAGAAGAAGTTACAAGTCAAAAAGCTTCTTCTGAAACGCGGATGTCATCCCCGCGTTACAACTTGGGAAGTGCAGGCGACCCCCGCGTTTCCAAGCCACCCCCGCGTCTCTAAGATACAAGCTGAATGTGAGTGACCCTCGCGTTCGTAGGGGTCCAACCAACACCGACCCCCGCGTTTCCAAGTTACAACAAACCAAAACGCGAGCAACCCTCGCGTTCAAAGTTGGGTGCTAAACGCCAGATTGGGCGTTTGACTCGTTCAAACATGAGTCGAACGGTTTCAGAACCGTTTATCCCACGTTCTGAGGGATTTTCGCCCACGTAGGAGCGGATATAGGGGTCAGTTATAACCTTCTATCCCCCTATAAAAGCTCAACGAACCCAACAGAGCAAAAGGGGGGTTGGATGTTTTAGCATCTGAACCACAGAGGTTGGATTAAAAAGATCTAAACCGTACAGGTTGGAGATTCGGCAGCAGCGTAATCCTGGGAGATAGGATTTTTTGAATCACACTCAGAAGATCAAATCTAGGAGGATTCTTCTACAACAGAATAACAACTTGATCATTAACCGAATTTTTCGGTTCTAACAACTCTATTCACAGAGTTCAAACTCGTTCAGAGTTCTTAAACTCATTCAGAGTTATTTATCAAATTTTCCACAGAAGTTCATCGTTCCCACGAGATAGAGACGGTCGGATCGTCAACGGAGAGCAAATTCGACGCGAGCAATCGAAGGAGGCATTCCATCGCTACCGAGAAGAACCCAGTTTTAAACAAAGGAGAGAACCAAATTCGTTTCTCTTCTCTTTTGTAATCAAGTTGTAATCAGAATCAAAGAAATACAAATCAATTTTCTTTATTCTTTTCATTACAATTTTTCCTACATACAGGGTAGTGCGTCGATATTCCATTTGTACAGGCCATTGAGTCGGGTTTGAATGTTTTGTCTAGCAGCCCTTCCGTACGAGGGTGCAATGAGGCTTGTGAGCCGTTTTTTTGGATACCTATGTGGTAGGTTGTCCCGCACTCATGTTACGCACTGAGATCGCGATGAGACTAAAGAGCCATGTACACTGTTTAGGATACCTCTAGGGTAGTCCGTTGTACATGATAATGTGAAGTATTAGAATTTTATAAAGAGTTGCAGTGAGATAGCTAATTGATAGCTTAAGTCTTTGATGAATGCGAGTTGTAGATATATGCGAGTTGTAGATATGACTCATCTCTGAGATATATGACCGAGATACTTTGCTCTTGAAAGTATAAGGGAATTATATGTTGGTATTTATTCTATCTCCCCAGTAATAGTGAAAGATATTACAAATACGATGTATCACTGTTTTAAAAAATCTCCGCCTAGTCCGCTTAGACGTACGCCTAGGCCTAGACGGTACCTAGGCCGGCTAACTAGCACCTAACGTCTAGATGGTATTTAGGCTGCCCACCTAGATTTTATAAGCATTTAGGGAAGCATTGTCTGCTTATGTAGATTACACCCTATAGGCCTTGGTTGTGATTTTATGTGTTGTAGCCTACACGTCCTCCAAACTCCATTAACCTCTAAATATGAACACTTTCACTACCTCCTCCGACCTTCAGCAAAACTTCATCGACCACCACTTAAATGAAGAAAGAAATCCGTCTAGACACCAGTCCGATATCTAAGCTTTCTATAACATTGACATTCACTATCAATTATTGTAACTAAAAATAAAAAAAGAAAACATCTTAGGCTCTAGTCTTGTTAATTATTGTTTTGACTATTTAGTATCTAAATATGCATGCTTTATTGTGGAACTAAGATAGCTATCTTTTTTTTTAAAAAAATTATATGAATTTAATACATATTTTTATCAATTATTATAATTAAATAATTTAAAAATAGTCAAACGCCTAGACGCTGCATAGGCGTATGCCTAGGGGTCTAGGCGCTAGGTGTTCGCTCAAACGCCTAGTCTGCCTAGCACCTTATGTAACACTATCGAGCTCCCCCGATCTATGCAACTACTAACAAAGTAAATAATACTTTTTAAATATCTATTTAAGTTAGTTAACAACAGTAACTTAAACTTAAGAAGTGTAATTTAACAGTAAACTTAAGTTTAAGTTTAAGTTTAAGTTAAACTTAAGTTTAAGTTAATATTAAGTTTTTTGTTGATGATAAACTTAAGTTTAAGTAAACAGTAAACTTAAGTTAACAGTAAACTTAAGTTTAAGTTTATTGTTAACTTAAACTTAACAGTAACTTATAAGTCAATAGTAATTTGAATTGAGAATGAGTTTTTCACTGTTGAGATGAACTTATAATTTGAGTTAAGAAGTATAAACATACAAAGAGCTATTGTAATTAGTAAACCAAACAATTTAGTTAGTAGTGTTGGTATTTTAGTATTTATGCATCTTTGATTGAGTATATATATATTTATCTTCAAGTATCACAATTAAAAAAATGTCTAGAAACCGCTTAGGCGCCCGTCTAGACGACTAGTCCGACGCCTAGAAACGCCCAGCGTTTAATGCAACATTGCGATGTATTGACGTCTTTATTTTTATTTATTGTCTTCTTTATGCTATAGTTGGGATTAACGGTTAGCGATTCACAATTTAAGACATATGGTATATACATGAGGGTTTCCTAGTTTGGATTATTTCGCTCGACATACCAGTCTCGTGTTACGGATTTCTAATTGTTGATTTCATTTAGATTGTTTATCTCTAGTTCGGTATTAATGTTTAGGTATCTACAATTTGAGACATATAGTATATACATGAGGGTTTCCTTGTTTAGATTATTTCGCTCGACGTACTACATCTCGTGTTGTAGATTTCTAAATATTAATTCTACTTAGATACATGAAAAATGATCTAGGTAGACTATGCTTAATAGATAGAGTCCCAACTCCATCTAGTAGCCCTTCTCCTGAGGACGGATGAATGTAATCTTGTTGTAGCGGTCTGACGCTCTTCTTGTTGTTCTTTTAGTTGTTTTCTTTCCTTTCAGGCGGTATAGAGGTACGGAGAGCTGCAGAATGACAGAGTTCTTACATAGTCGCCATCACATAAGTATTAGTAGGGGCTCCACAGTAAATTTTATAATTTTATTCAGACATTAGAGTTTTATATTCATATTGTAAAGGCAGTGTGCCTTAGTACGATTTTCAGTTAATTCATGTTGAGATATTTTTATTATTTCAGATATTAGATATGATTCAGTTGAGACATGATTTTCATTTATGAAATACCTCTTTCTATATCATGTTTGTTATTTCTATTTCCTATTTTGCATGTTTTGTACCTGTACTTTTATTTGATTCCACTAGAGAATATTACTGTGATTGGTAAAACGTGTTTATGCACAGTATAGGTGCTTGGCAGGTTTGACATCTCTAGTTTCACCTTGGACTGTAGTCATGTGTAAAACCAGGGGCGTCACAAATTATAAATTCCAATATATAGTATGTGTATATAAATATTTATATAGCTGTCTTTATACCCTACCTTTTACAATTTTGCCATGTATCTCATACTTGTACCCGTACCGAGACCTATATCCATACTCATGCAACATACCTTATAATAATAGATTTGTACTTTACAAATAAGCCCTAATCAAAGATAATTATGTAACACTCCCCATCCACCAAGCTGGAGCATGTGTGTCATGCATTATTAGTTTGTTACATGTAAACTGAACCTGAGATTTCAGGTAGCTGAGTAAGCAAGTTCACTATCTGATGAACAGATTGCACATACTTGTCTCTCAAGTAACCCTCTCTTGAACAACAAGAGAATCGACATTGATGTGCTCAGCCCTCTTATGAAATATAGGACTATTTGCAATACGGATAGCTACCTGAATACTGCAATATTACCTCATCTTAGAACGAAACATGTAACCTGTAAAACTCCGTGAATTTTGAAAAATATTGTAAAGTATATTGATAAATGAGCTCTAATTATGATGAATATCATTTATGGATGAATGATTATGCTAACTATTGATTTGAGATCAATTAAGAGTATATATGAGAGTATACAAAGGTTAAACATGCACAAAAAAATCTAAAAAAATGACCAGTTAAGAGTATACATACATTACACACCGATACAGTTCGAATCTGAAAAAAGTCAAAAAGACAAACGTTGAGGTATCTTCAATAGCTTTCCAACGCATCTTAAATCACCACATTCCGATGTCGGACGTGACAGTTACAACCAAAATACTGAAGACTATTTTCCCAGTCTGACTAGGTTTCCTGTTTCGGATTTAGGCTGTTTTGATTCGGGTTTGCAGTTATATATATATATACATGTTTACACACGAAAAACACATCTTTTTATCAGTATTCCAACCCTAGCAGCCCTTCTTCCTCTCTCTCAAACTCTAATCATAATTTGTGAGATTTGGGAGAGTTCTAGGGACGTTTGTCGAAAGGAAGGCGAGATTTTACGACTTTGGTGAAGAGGGATCTTGCACGCACGTGTTCAGAAGTTCAACACGACGTTTGAGGCAAGATCATCTACCTCCAAACCTCTCCCTGTAGTTAATTCAAGATTTAATATGTTTAATTGATGAATCTCATGTTTAAGCTTAACCCGATGTTTTAAAATCTTAGTTTGTGATGTTAATTTTTAAACCAATGTGAAAATATGTAGTTTTAGTTGTTTATATTAATTTGATGATCATGATCATTAGTGTTGTATTTAATTTCGTTTTTAACTTGTTAATCGTGCTTAAATCATGTTTAAACACTAGTTTAATAATTATTTGAGTTTTCTTGCTAATTAAAGAAGTCTAAATCCTAGGTTGATGATACCTAAGTGATGTGAGCATGTTTAAACGAATTTAGCTCTGTTCAATGTTTAGAATTTATCATGTTTACTTAACCATATTTATAAATTAGGTTATTTGAGAAATTTTGATTAATTAGGATGTTAAACCTTAATTAGTTTAATTCAAGTGTTTATATCACGATGAGTTAATTCATGTTAAGTAATTATGAAAGATTTAATCTTGTTATATGCCTCATGTTGATAAAAATAAGTTTTTAAATAAAGTTACAAAATACAAAACATCAGAAATCTGAACTTGTGTTTTCTTCTCTAGCCGGTCGACCGACCAAGACTAGCCGATCGACCGGTGAGGCCTTGATCGTGCACATTGTGTGCACAGTTGCTTTCGATCGATCGACGCCCTAAGGATGGTCAACCGACCTGTGTTCTCTTTGTTTTTGAGTGGTTTTTGCAGCGTTTGACCGTGAGTGCGGGGTTCGAGTTGCACGATTACACATGTACAATCATGAGCATACATGAATAGTATTGTAGCACACACAAATATCCTGAAGAGGATTATTACAAATATTGTTTTCAACTACACTTAGGATATGGGTTATTACATTATATACATGTATGGATATCGTTGATGAGCACCGCTCAGTACTACTTGGGATAGTGCGTCAATATACCATTAGTACAGGCTATTAAGTCGGGTTTTAGGATGCTTGATCTAGTAGTCCGTCCCGCACGTAGATGCGATGAGGCTTGTGAGTCGTATACCTAGGATGTCTTGATTTGGTAGTCCGTCCCGCACGTTGATACGATGAGACTAATGAGTCGTGTACACTATTAGGATGCTGATTTGGTAGTCCGTCCCGCATGATAATACGATGAATTATAAACTTTGTAAGGATTTATATTGTGATAATTATCTGATAGCCTGAGTCTTGGTGGACGCTATTATGAACATGACTCGTCGCTGAGTTATATATGACCGAGATACTTTACTCTTGTGGGTACGCGGGATTATATACTGTTGTTTATAATATCTTCTAAGGGATAGTGGAAGATATTTTTGGTCCGATATTGTGATGACTTTACTTCCTTGTATTGCTTTCCTTTATTCCTAATTTGGAAAAAATAATTAGTGATCCACAATTTGAGACATGTGATATATACATGAGGGTTTTCTTGTTTGGATTATTTCGTTGACGTACCAGTTTTGTGTTATGTGTTTCTAATTATTAATTCTATTTAGATTGTTTTTTCTTAGTTCGGTATTGATATTTAGTTATCTATAATTTGAGACATATGGTATATACATGAGGGTTTTCTTATTTGATTTATTTCACTCGACGTACTATGTCTCGTGTTGTACGATTCTAAATATTAATTCCATTTAGATACAGGATAAATGATTTAGTTAGACTATGCTTAATAGATAGAGCCTCCATCACATCTAATAGATGATCTTGCTATAACGCTCTGACGCTCTTGTTTTTTTTTTCAATTACTTTCAGGCAGCAGCTCAGAGTTCCAGAGAGCCGCAGGATGACAGACTTCCAGCATAGTCGCCGTCACATGTTTTTAGTAGATGAGACTCAACTACAATTGATATTTTCTTCGAACATTTAGAGTTTTGTATTTCATCTTGTAAAGGCTGTGTGCCTTAGTTTATTTTCAATTGACTCATATAAAGATACTTCACATTTAATTCAGACTTCAGTTGTATACATTTTATTCAGTTGAGACATGATTATATTTATTAGATATCTCTTTCTACATCATGTTTAATGCATTTATTTCCCATATTTTACATGTTTTGTACTTACACTTGTTGTAGATTCCACTAAAGAGATATTACTGTAATGGTAAAACGTGTTGTTGCATAGTGTGAGTGCATGACAGGTTTGACATCTCTGGGTTCACCTTGAACTGCAGTCATGTGTGAAAACAAAGGCGTCACATAACCAAGCTCATCGAGTACTTGTTGTATCAGATCATCTCACAAGTAATATTTGTACTCTTTTAAGATCTGGAGTATCTTAAAAATATAGATCTAAGAGCCTTGGAGAATAAATTGGTCCTTCAAGAATTATGATCGTGAACAAAATACACAACATATCTAAGTTGGTAAATGAGAAAGATTAGCAGATGGATAAAGTAGAGTGTATGGAATTTGTTCATTAAGACAGACAAACACATGTGATTCATAAGGTCACATGATACATCACCAAAAACATCTTTATTAAAGTGTCAGGAAACTTTCGTAGGAATAAGAAGCATGCAAGCTACTTATTAAAATATCCCTTTTTATGTTCGCGTGTCATTCTGTCAATTGTATAAATAGGTGAATAATCCACAATGTAACATGAAATCCTTAAACAAAAAACTAAAGGTTTTAGGAATACACGCCTAATCGTTGAAACTTTTATCAAATCATCATAATGAATATTTTACCGCCTAACCTGTAATCAACTCTCAGTATACCCTGCCCCCATAGGGGCTAGATAACCCATAACTAAATTAATTTAGATAAGAATTCATCCTTCTTTGTCTTCGTCCACCATCCAAGAAAAAAGATCTTAAACATCCTTTAATTTCTGACAGTGGGCCAAGTTCATAACTTGTGGCGCAATCACATTCAACAGTAGTTGACGATCTACTCATCAGACATTTGATTGAGGAAATGTTTAGATACATCACTTACCTTTCACTCGTTTGGTTTGGTTTCTGGACTGAAATTTTCTTTCTTACACGTTAACCTATCATCTCCTTTTATACAGTACCTTTGGTACATTGGTCTAAGTACAGAAGCATTTCATGGAGATTGGATAATTCAAAGTCAACATCTATAAAAATCAAATCTAAGAGCTACAACTGCCATCTTAGATCAATCATGAAGGTGACAAAATATGAGAAAACAACTAATACAGCCAGTATGACTCAAACATTCTACTGGGCCAGTTATCTTATACAGATAATCTAAAGTGAGTAATCTTCAGAGGTATTAAATATATGAATAATCAATAAGGCTGTAATATAATGCTTTCTTAATGGCTATAATACTAGACGGACATGCATACAAACTAATTAAGCTCACAACTATGAATTAACACATGTCAATCTGCCTCCACCAAGCTACGGTAAACTAATATCTACTATAAAGGAAGGAGAATGAAATGAGCATCCAAGTCCTCGAACTGCTTAATACAAGCTTACCAGTGTATCTCCGTTGCCTCCACCGCTAGCATCGAGAGAGCCGTGCCAACGGCCATTAAATTCCGCTAAACCAGGAAGGTTAATATCTTCAAGAATATTTTCATCCATCGAATTATAGTGGTTCTGTATTGCCTGAAAATTCAAAGCCATAATCATTCAGTTAGCGAATCAAAATAATCATTTAGTTAAATATAAGAACGCTAGTCCACAGACAATTCCATTTCAATTTTTGCGCTGGTTGGATGTGCTCCAGAGAATAAAACATCAGCACTTCCCACCACAAATGGTACAGAAAAAGAAAAAACATTTATTCTTCAAATACCTCAAGCTGGTTTCGGAGGCTCTCAGCATAAAACCCAATGGACTGCAAACTTTCCATGAAAAGGTCCTGCAGAAGTATACAAGAAAACATGTATCGGAACTTACAGAAGAGGATAATTTGAATTTCAAAACACAAATCATACACAAATGGCCTGTATCAAGCAGCTCATGCTAACTAAAAATTGATAAGATATTATATTTCAACTTCTAGAAGGGGCTAGTGCGACCAGAATCTCGGGTTATATTTACAAGATGGAGCTATGCAATGACTAGAGTTCCGCCAGGTATGAAAGCAGGAGATTTTAATAGCTTACCAAACAATTATACTGATGCTATGATTTTATATCCAAAGACAAATATAGGACTTATATATTGAGATGGAAGAAAATAGTGTATGCCTGCTCATGAGCTTGTCCTGTTCGTGTGCTTGTACAGTTGTATGTGTAAGAACTAAGAAATATAGAAATGAAGCAGCCAGTATATAATAAAATGTGTGCGTTCACACGCCTGCAAGTGGAAAATGAGTATGAGATAGCAGCTTCTTTTACGAAATGAGATACCAAAGATGCACTAATAGTGAGGGCCACCCTGCTAGTCCCACTGGTTGGGTAGTTTCACCATTTTTTATCCCTTGACTGCTCATTTAACAAAATGAGCTGCCACCTCTAATCAATTAACCCACCATCCACCCACCAATGCCCATACACACAAAAGAACGCATGCATGGGCACGCACAGGAAGAAATGGGTTTGAGGTGGCATCTCCTTTTGCTAAGTGAACTACCAAGAGATAGACATGCGTTGAGGCACCTTACAAGTCACATCGCATGAGTGGACCTCAACACCTTTATCTCTTGGTAGCTCATTTAGAAAAATGAGCTGCCACCTCACAACCATCATGAGATCAAGCTCATCGGGTGAGCATGCAGGCAGGCAGGCGCGCACGCACACAAACACCCAAACATGCACGCACGCACGCACGCACGCATACATATGGACAAGCACAAAATTTTGCTACATAGTAATAGATAATTTGATTAATAACTAAAGGTAACATTCGGAACATTTTAGTAATGTTAGATAGGCAATAGATTAACATGGTTCTTCATTTTTTAAACATACACTAGATTTATGACATCTGATGTAAGCTACAATCCCATAAATATTCCTGAAAACATATTTATTCATGAAGATATTAGTTTCACATGCAAAACAAAAGGAAATCACATTCCGGTGTATGAAATATCTAACAGAGTCTGTTATTTGTAAGGACTCATATGAGCTTGCATTGTGAAATAAGTTGTTAAAACTATGGTACGAAATTGACAACAGGTTTGCTAACTGACCAGCATGTGTGAAAGGAATAACTCGAGTCATGTCAGATACATGGACTACTCTAAACACAAGCTAAATTTCTATAAAAAGATAAGTTGGTTGCTCTGTGTAGCGTTGCTCCCTGTAGCGTCTTAAGACAGAAAAATGGAAATAGAGGCAAACATACCCATGATTTTGGAGGGACATTGAAAATAGACCAAACACGACTTTATGAGATTACAAAGTTTGAAGCTTGGAAACTCAGAAAAGCCATTAAAAAGAGGCATAGTAGCCTTCAAAAATAGATTATTGAAACTCTGTAACCCAGTTCCCCATGAAATGGTATCTGACAAAGATAAACTGCAGGTCCACAATCATAAATCCTTCAAATTATTAGAAAGTAGAATACTCAAATGAAACCCACAGAGAGAGAGAGAGAGAGATTTAATTACTACTTGAGGAGAAACAGCTATAATAACAATTTGTTAAAACTCGTGTGGAAAGACGAATTTTAAACAAAAACAAAACTACATGATTTTCAATCATGCTAACCACTTAGCATTGCTTAATATATGGATATCATGTTTCTTTCTTTCCTTTTTTTTTTTTTTTTGGGGGGCTATTCCACACATTCAAGGTATTGTGAACATATTTACCCTAATCAACGCATAATCATTCTATTACAAGAGATGGTTTCAAAGTAATATAATTCTACCAAGTAAAGAATGCCAGTGTCTGAGCTTTCCAGCGAGATAGACCATCAATGTTTGTTCTCCTCAGTGCTGCATATATTTATAATACAATGGGAAAACAGTGAAGTCATAAGTTACCTTGGATCTAGACCGAACATCGGGATCGGTACTTCGAGAAAGAAGCCTAGCAAGGGGAAGCATTTCAGCAACTTCAGCACTGGGAACTTCAAGCCTGAGTCGCCATCTTCCCATTGAAGAGATTATACTACTAAGCTGCCCTGCCATTGCGTTTTGAAACAAACCATCCCTCTTCATATCAGCAGAATATCTATCGCGTATTCCAGGTAATACATATTCCCCTTGAAGCTCGTAACGACTGCTAGATTGCTCAAGAACAGTTTTTTCAACAGTGATCTGATGATCCCAAACACAACTTAATCTATTAGCTAAGGTTAATTAAAATGAAGTTTCTACACAGTGTCCACAAAAGAACTAAAAGAAACTATGATATTAAAAGATCAGAAAAGAAGACTTAATCAAAGAAATATGTTTTTCTAATAATAAACTCTGCTTAAATAAAATCACAAGCTAGTTCTAGGCATGCTGGTGCTGGCTTTGAGCCCCTGGGTGTGTGCCTAACCAAATGGCTTGAAAGGTGTAGCAGTTAAGTGGTGCAAAGAGAGCTTTTACCAACTGAAAAATACTCAGGTAGACATATTTAACTTCCATGTGTCCACGGTGTTAAAATAGGTGGCCTGGAATTTTCAGCACCACTAACGTGTCAATGCTACCTGACAATATAGTCCTAAATCGGTAAATCCCACAGAGTTAGTTCTTCAACAAAACTCCATTCTAAAACTCTTCCACATCAAAAAATGGTAGCTTGATCTATCATGGTTAGAAAATCAGTTTGCATCATTTACTTAATTGAAGAAGTAGCAGCTCAGCAATCATTACCGTTTGAATAATTTAAGTACCAAACACTTGACTGTTGGCTTAATGTAGATATCTGTCCATTGAGTGGTGAACTTTCAAGAATATGCATTCAATACAGCATAGAAGTACAGGGGAAGCAAATTAGCACTGAACGCAACATGTTTCTCAAAAATAGATCAAAATAATATTTATGAATGTCAAAATAAATTACATATATACAAGGACAATCAAGTATTTAAGACCCTGCTTGGTGTTCACTTAGAAAAAAGTTGCGCTCAAGGCTTCGAGCAATTATTTATTTCAAGCCCACCTCTGATATTTCATGGTAATGAGTTGATACTGGTACGACCATTATACATCCACAGAAAAGACCTATAATTACACTAACTAAATGGAAAAAAAGAAAATTCTTAGAGAGGAGTAACTCACAACATCCCCACTCCATCGAGCAGACACATCAAGAGCTTCCCCTAGAACACCGCTGAATTTTGGGCGAAGAACTGACAACAATCCATGACCCCTCCGTTTTGGAAAGTTAAGCTGGAGCTCTGCCTGGTTTACAAATATTAAACCGAGTAAGGAGTTAAAGTAAAAACATCAGTAAACAAATTAAAAAATTCAATGGCCTAAGCAATCATTATTAGATGACTCATATTCACAACTAGTATCCCGGGCTAAGCAAATCATCTATACAATCTTTAACAAAATTTGAAATAGTAGGTAAACACTATGGCAATGCAAATTATCCTTCTAAAGTTACTGGAACATTTTGTGAACCCATATTTCCTCATATATTTTGACAATTTTCGCAATTCAATTTTCCTCTTCCGCTTTCTTGCTCAAATGAGAAATATGATCGCCGTTGCTTTCTTCCATATTATACGTGAATTTACTTGACCCTTGCAATCAAAAAGTTTTGGATCCTAATTATGACACAATGTTCTGAAATAAAACCATCAAATTTACGTGCATACGTACGTAAGTACATACATATATAAACAAGTCGCAGATCAAATTACAAAATGAATACTTGGATATCTCACCTTCTGAATAGTGCCTCGTAATGATGCAAGCTCCAGTTCATCAAGAGGTAAATTTCGTACCTTTTAACATCACACAGATTACTATGAGATTCAATTTTATGCAATATCCATTCAAGTGAACATTTGAACGGCCCATGATGTATAAACTATTAATAGACTCAGACAAAAAAAAAACATCCCAGAAGTAGTAGAGCAGGCACCTCAAGATGAACTGAATGTTGAGGTTGATAACAAACATTAGCTCTTAGTTGACCCTTATGAAGAGATATAGATATCAGTCTCTTGTTTTCCGAGGTTTCTTCTGTGCTAAGCCATAATGGACGGATGACCTCCATCGACAAATTTTCATCAGGCCTGCCTTTAGTATTCAGCTGATAAATAAAAAAGAATCAATAAATTAACAATATAATTATAATATAATATAATAGCACAATAAATAGATAAAAGTGAAATGGTTAAATCTGATAATTTGTAGTGCATTGTCAATTTTAATTACTTGGATAGGGAACTTACTATTAATGTTTCCCTAAGAATATCGTAACCGATAACATTGTCTTATCTACTGATATCCAGCACCGGAGAAAGGTTCTTCGTTGGATAGTGTTTATCAGGTCTCATAGACCGGGCAAAGCTCCTTCAAAAATTAACAAATCTATCTAGCATTTACAAAGGTTTTCTATCGCTTATGTTTCTTCGAAGGTAAAAACTGTTTATCTAGTATCAGTCACAGTATTAATACTGGATAAAAAAATCTACCATCACTTAGAATGATATGGCTATTAATAAACCCCTGAAGACTGCATACTATCTATTAAATAGAACAGTCAGCTGTTAAAATGAAAGTTTCATTTTGGATTCCAAATTAATAGTAAAATGAACTTCAAGATTAATGGAAACTTCTTCTTCCATACTAAAGCTTCTATGGTGAGATGTGAGAAGCAGCTAGCCAATCATCATTAAAAAAATGAAATGTCCCCAAAAAACAGAGGTAAAATGTGACTAAGCTAGTACTTCAGATTGAGATATCTCTGCAATCATCATTAAAAAAAGGAAAAAACACATGGAGAGTATCAAATAACCAGTTTACCTAATAATTAAGTTGATGGGTTGTGAACCAAGAACACATATCATGCAATAGTAACACTGCACAAACGGGCCAAATGAAGAGATTGGAAAGCAAAAATAAGTGGTGTAATAAATTCTTAATTGCCAATCAAGAAGCCTGAACCCAACATTTGTTGGAATCAATGTGCAGGTATCATGCAAAACAACTAACTCTCTCAACAGTTTACCTAAGAACCTGGATGGCCTACAAGACCATCTTAATATCCTTGCCACAATTTAAACCTCACGGTTTTCCATCTTCTGTCCTTGCCACTTGAGTGAAACTCCAAAATCATGGTCAAGGTGTTGGGATATAGTTTTATCGTTTTAGCACGGCATATTACTATGTAACTGATTAGAAGTCTTTATCCTATCTTCAGCCTTGAAGATGTCAGGGTTCACTAGTTAAGACAACACACACAAAAGATTTATAATGTAGAAGTCATTCCTCAAATACGTCTGTAATGACACTATGATAGAGGAAAGATACAACATATTATTGTGAAAATTCCACTGACAAGGAAACTAACAGATAGTGGGTATACGTTAATAAAGTTGGAAATGTTTACAAGAAAAGCAGACCGTCATACCTTTATAGTGTCATGGGAAATACACAGAGAACCAGCCAATTGTGGTGCCAACAGAAGTTGGTTGAGTTTGATTCCTGATAAGGAAAGCTCTCCAGAAAGAGTTTCTTTATCATTAACAGTCACCTGAATATCTTCTAGATCTTTCTCAAATCCAATTATCTTGTCATTAATATTCCTTGTAGGTTTTACAATTTTTCCTTGAAACTTAATCCGTCCAGTTGCCTTCAGATGCAAAGGTCTTGCTGAATCTAACGGAATGGAAGAAACTAAACTTCCAAACTCAAATCCTCGCATACGTAGATCCAAATCAATTCCCTGAATGATAAGGGGCACAGTTTTCCTAAAATCTATAAGTTGTTTCTGTTGGCAATAATCATCAGGATAAGATGTCTGAATCTTAGTATACAAGTCGAAACCAATCGATGATGAAGTGATTGTGACGTACTCATGTGAGATAATGATATCCCCACGTGCATCACTGAATGAATCTTCAGCATTTGGGGCAGCCCACTTTATATCAAATCTCCTGAAGAAAGTAGTAATTAGTGGTCCAAAATGGACAAAGAAAAAAATTCAGGTCCACAGGAACAAACAATAAAAATCAACACCGATGTAACAGCATGCAAAACTAGATACATACACATTACAAATTGAGAACTTACGGTCTTAAAAGGGATCCAGATAATTTGGTCTCTCCATTTAACTCCCCAATTTTAAGTGGCATCAGTTGAATACCTTCCGCTAAGTATCTACGTAAGACTTTGTCAAACGGAAACTTTCCTGACAAGTTTACATCCATGGCGGTATCATCCACCTCCCCCTATCAAATGTCAAAGCAAGCTCTAAGATAAACAGGTGATACAAGCAAGCATCACAGATACGTGCATAAAGACATAGATATACATGTATTTGGTTAGCTCATTTAGTACCACCTAATACCCATTTTACACATGCACACATATGTATGGAAATAATAGGTAGAAGGTGGCAACTCACTTTGGTAAGTAAACTATGTGGAGAGACCTACCTCGCTAGTCACATCATATGGATGGGTCCCACCAACCTTTATCTCTTCATAGTTTATTTAACAAAATGATCTGTCACCTCATAACCATAACCAAAAACCCCACACGCACATGAGCGTTCATGCGCATGCACAGACTCACATGAAGGTCATGTGCGGGTATCAAATAATACATTTTCTGAAGAATGCAAATTATTATGATCATAAGAAGAGGAATTTTCATGCAGTTTGTAACCTATTCCAGTTATTCTGCTAGAAAGGGTTGTCCTTAAAATATATATCCTCCACTAGTGTCAACACTGAGCTTATTCTGGTTTAGGAAGAATTACTCGTAAAACCATGGGTTAAATAGGTGACGAGTGACCTCCTTACAAGTAGAACCATGGAAACAATTGATCTAATTCTAGAATTTCATCTCATAAGGCCAAACTGACCAAGCTGACCTGCCAAGACAACATGTATCATCTAGTTATCCAATTGCACATAAGGAAGACATGGTTCATCTCATAAACCCCAAACTGACCCGCCAAGACAACATGTATCATCTAGTTATCCAACTGCACGTGCAGATGCACACACGCACATATGCGCACATCACACACCACCAACAAACACACACGTGGTACGAAGAAAAAAAGAGGAGAGCAACCTTTTTCACCCTCCTGCTGAGTGGAATTCAACCGCAAAACCTAGTAAGGAAGTAGCTTTGCTTGCCACCCTGCAAATAACATATGCACAGCACACTCTCTTCAAAAAGCACTATAGAAACAAGACACTTTTCTACCCTCCTTAACTTCAAGTAATGAGAGACCCATTTTGAAACCTATCTATAGACAAGCAAGTCAGGAATCACCATGCTTTTCAGCCCACATTGCCGAAAAAGAATTTCCTGGCAGGTATATGGAATGCATGTCCATAGGACTATCATTCAGAACCAAATCTACTAACTGCTTATTGGACTTACTACACTGACATTTGGGATCCAAATTTTAGGCCTCTTACATCACTTGTCAGGAGTCAGGACATGACTTCAGTTTGGTTTGGAACTATATAATAGTCTTAAAAAGTGCATCAGGAGTGGATAAAACTCAAAACCGTGAAAAAATATTAGAGCATAAAAGAGTAATAATTCTAAGCATCTCCAGGCTCTCAAAATTTTTCCAAGAATGGCATGATGCAATTCATTTGCTGATGAACCACACCTCTGGGCAAATCCATGCATTTCCAGCCCCACGAATTTCTCCACCATCTAGTAGGTTTGCTCTAATGCCATAAAGATCAGCTACCTGTAGCAGAAATATCAAATCAAATAAATGGAATCACCACAGGCAAAGTTAAGCTCTTCAATGTAAGCAACTGGTTCAGCAAACTTATACTATGTAGATGTTACTTACACAATTATCAAGGTTAAATGTAAAATTAGCCGATACATGTGAAAATGGAATACGGTCAAAAGCAGCCACAGCTCCTGCCTCTTTATTATTAATTACAGCTTCAGATGCGCATGATGGAGGTAAAGGTGATATCAAATGAGAATTTTTCCTAGTTACAACTCCACTTCCCACAAATAAAGGCGCATCCAGAGGACCTTGACAGTTAAAAACAGCAGTTAATGAGCCAGCAACCTGCAGTAGGAAATAGGAAACTGAAACTTTGCGGAAATGACTTATAAAATGAAGAATATATAACTCATTGCATGCTATGCAAAAGCTTACACAAAAAACAAGAATGATAAGCCACTGGCCAAGTAGCAATAGTGATATGCATTCCTCTACTCTCTAAAATCTGATCGTTAAATTCAGACAACTTTAATGTGAAATGTGCAGAGAAATAGTATAGAAGCCATATTAGCATCTTGAAAGAGCACATAGAGACAAAACTTAACCTTACTATACTTCAAATGTTAAGCATGTTAGAGGTCATTAAATATTACTAGGAAAAAAGAACATCAAGGCCATATGCTAATACTTCACAGATGGCTGACTAGAGCACTTACCATTTTGCACATACTGTGTTGAGAAAGTAACGTAATCCCACAGAAGTCAGAATAAACAAACAGACAACAATTGCCTAACCTACCGTAACAGAACAATATAAGACATATACAAACTTAGCTTTATAGAAGTCAATACTTATAGACTTTTCCATTATAGTTTTTGGGAGTATAAATGAAAATAAATAGATATCCCAAACATGTAACAAAGAATAAAGAAGTGCATGTGAAGTGTATGATACATCTCCACGAGGTGTATGATGTGTGTTTCCAATTAAATATGTACCATATGACTTAGGACTGAAGACGCATTTGAAAAGTGTATGCACATGTACAAGGAGTGCCCAAGGAAGTATCAGTGTCCGCCTGTCCGGTACGTATGTCGTAGTGTCAGACATAACAATTTCATGTAGAAGTGCCTGTGTTACATTGAAGAGATGCAATGGGAGCTTCAGGCTACATCATTGCAGACCTAACTGGTTTTAGAAGTAACTTTCGCTAGCCACATGAAGGTGTGCTATTTGATGAATAAATCAAACAAATTAATCTAAAAATTTTCAGAATAATAAATCTGATAGTTATGCCTATGGTAAAGATACAGAATTTCTGCATTGAAACAGAAAATTAAGGATAATTTACCTCAATAAGAGTAATTAGTACAATAGGCCATTTAGAGTTACTTACCATATATGCACCTAACACATTTTCAGTAGGTTCCTACCAGATCCAGATTCAAACTTAAAAAGCTAACTTAAACCATCATTTGATCTTCTTTCCTGGCCTACAAGATTTACCATCTCATTTGGGCTGGAGATTATAAAGTGATTAAATTTCTTTTTATTGTACTATTGAAGAAAATCTGCTTCTGAAAGAATTGAGAACTGGCGATCAACTTTTGTAAGTATGTAACAAAACGACTGAGATTAGAATATTCTGATTTCCTGGAAGAGATTGTAGCCTTCTTCTTATTTTGGAATGCATGACGCAATCTTGGTTGTGAAATCCTAGTTTTATGAGACATGAAACTTCAAAAGAAGTATGAAGCACCTTCCTTTATCCTTCTTTATTCTCTCTAATTTCTTCTAAGAAGCCCTAAATAGCTTGGAACCATCGATAAATTACTTGGTTAACAACGGATCAAAGCTCCAAAATTCTTAATATGAAAAGAATGCTAAAAGATGGAAAGATCTTCATGAACAAGCTAAGGCGTGCATAAAAACATTGAAAGTTATTATATTTAGATGTCAAAACCATGAATGAAATATTCACATAAAACAATAGCCGTAAAAGAACTTCGCATGAAACAGAAGACGAATGTCCCCAGATATTCAAAAGTGCCCAGTTATGAATAAAACCATTTATTGTCTGAATTCAGTGCAAAGAGTAGCAAAAGGAATTCTGAGGCATAGTACTAAATCTTTTTCAGGAAAGACGAGGAAACTTAAGGAGGTTACATACCGGAAACATTAAGGGTCTCATTTTTAAAGTCTTCATTAGAGCATTAGCCTCAACACAAGGAACCTGGAAAAACAAGCATGAGCATGTAGAGGAAATTAAATATCCAGAGAATAGAAGACTACTCATTGGTTGTTTCTGACTGATGACAACAGGAAGTTCCTCAAGTCATTTAGAAATAATACTGATAATATTATATGTGATACCCGACACATCAGATGAAACTCCCCATCCTCAGGATTTATGCCGAAGTCACCAGAAGCTTCCAAAGGAGCATCACCAAACCAGCCACTTGTGTTGTGCAGGAATACCCGTTGACCACGAAAACATAGAATAGCTGATACTCTCTGCACTCAAGCATACATATTTATTAACCGAGACTACGGATAAAATCCACTTACTTTTCAATAAGAACAGATAAATCATGTCAAAGAAGATGGAAACAAAAAAATTGAATATGCCCAAATGAGAATAGTTCTTGCAAGAATAGTTCCACAATTTCACCTATTTAGGGTTTAGGGTTTATAAACCTACCGAAAATTGAGAAGGAGCATCTTCTATGTGAAAAGATAACCCACTAACATCTAGTTGGCCATGAAGATTAGGAAAAGTATCTCCTTTTGACATGCAGATGTGCACCTGACAGCGGAAAGGATTAGGCAAAAACATTTTGTACCAATAGCAATAACAGGAAACTTGCATCACGTATATTTACGAGATCAACATACCATATCGTAGTATACTCTAACAAGAAGGTAAAATAAAATTAATTAATAACTAAATAAAGAAGAAAAGCGGAAACCCTAACAATCACAGAACATCTGGCATTGGGATGTGGCAGAAAGCTTAAAAAACTCATTGAAAAACCAACCTTGGAAATTCATCAACTCACACGCTATAAAAATGGCATCCCACAAAGTCCCACAGCAATACACTTAATTCCGAAAAATCAAGCAAGAACATGCAAACACTTAGATAGTAGATACAAACCGTGTTTTGCAAGTAATGTAGATGCAGTTATGGAAATCTTTGGATATTCACTAGTGGATGTTAATGAATGGATCCCTGCTTCTTGACAAGGGGAGCCAGCTCCCTTTGAACTTTACGCAATGCATGAATGTCCAATTTTACTACCTCAGCTTATTATCCGAGAAATATAATTGTTATGCAATGGCATGAATGTCTGATTGCTCTTAGATATCATGCTAACACCCTTGGATATAATATAGATCTACCAATTTAGTTAAGGTCTCATATGGTCAGTATGTCATAGTTGAACAAAAAAATGAAAGATACTTCACACACTTGCAGCACAGTGAAGAAGACCAGCAAGGGTAATAGATTTTAGAGGTCAACTAAGGAATTATGTAGAGATACGAACATACCAGTTGGAAGCCATGGTGTGGATTTTTCTTTTTTTTTCTTTTTCTTTTTCTTTTTTTTTTTTTGGGGGGGGGGGCGCTTTTGCAAAACTTATTGGAAGTTTAGTGTGATTTTGAAAGTAATTGGTGGATTCCAACAAAATGCTGGAAATTCTTGCGGGTTTAGTCTAATTTACTTACTAATAAATATGGTTTTTTTTTTTTTTTTTTTTTTTTTTTTTTTTTTTTTTTGGGGGGGGGGGCAAAACATCCCCAAACAAACCATATAGAATATTTTGAGTTTGGTGTTTTGAGTTTAAAGGGTTTTAATATAATATCTAATATTATATTTTAATAATTATTTATATAATATATTAGAATATAATATAGTGGCCTATAATATATTATACGATAACATAATACAATATATTATATTACAATATAATATAATATAACATAACATAGTTTAATATAATATAAAACACAAGAATATAACATAAGTCTTAGAAGTTGGATCATAGATGATAAAAAAATTGTTTAAAATTTTAAATTTTGTACAACCTTACTAAAGGAACTATTTTTAAACCTTATATGCTCAAAAATGGGTTAACTGGTTTAACCATTTAATCCTTTTTGTTAATCTCTCGTCCTTAAGCCTTAGCCAAAAGAGCCCTTATGAAATAGACTCCATTGTCTAGTGAATATAAAAAAGAAGAACAATCACATTGAAACAGCATTTAGAAAATGTTTACCTGAGACTACTCCTCTTGTCACAACAAAACCTTTCTGAGAACTTGCACATGTACTATAAGACCTGATTTTCTACGTCTTAGACAAATTCAAGTGCCTGCCCTTAATCCTATGGCACCCTCAACTTACTTTAAAACATTTACCTTTTCAATTAACTGGTTAACTCCTAAATTTCCTTCACACAATCATTCCTCATGTTATCCTACATAATTTAAAATAAATACATCTTAACATTTTCAACTCCGTGCGTCCTATTTATTAGGCCCTTTGCATTTATGGCATTCAGAACAAACCATAGGTGATCTATGACCTTGATAAATAATACAATAACGTTTTGCAACTAGTTGCAAATGGAACAAGCTACATGCCGGCAGTTCAAACTGTCAACATAAGGAAAAGAAAAGGAAAAGTAAGATAGTAGTGATGACAAAAATTCCTTTATTGCATAATGAAGGTCAAACCAGCCAATTGATCATAGTGCAACATTTGGTGTCTCGTATCTCAAGTACACACATACTAACCACAGGACAATGTAAGCAAGTAGGATGAATGGAAGAAGACGAAACAGAAGTAACCTATAACTAAGTGGTTAAATATTCTGTTATAATGCAAGTAGATATCTTTCATGTTACTTAGAAGTCAATGTGCAGCAAATTAACATTTCAACCTATTCCCTTTGAACCTTATATTATTTGCTAAACTACTCATCAGCACAACTGCACAAGTCACTTATTCCTATAAAATTAGGTTCAGCTCCTATACGAATTATAATTAAACGATATAAGGGAAAACATATTGGTAAGATAAGCACCTCACCACTAGCTCTACCTGTGACCCATGTGATTGGAATTTCTAGGATCTTCTCAAACAACTGCACACAGGTATTTAAATGTCAGACGGAACTAGAACAATAAAAATGCCTTTAAACAGCATCAACCGAAACCCACTAGTTACCATACCGGAGCAAAAAGGTTTAAGATTTTCAAATTGACATGCCATTCTTGCTTAATGGTGTCAACAAAAACATCTGTGGACAGTTGCCCTCCATTCTCAGAAGTAGAATTCATCCTCCATTCCATGCAGTCCCCACTCAACTGGACATGTACACGGCTGTAGTGGTTTTGAAACCTCACATACCCATTGACATTCAGCATCTCTCTACAACATGTGCACATAGTTCAGCGGACTTTATTTTTTGCGGAAAATATAATGTTATACGAAACCATCAAATGCAGTGCGAGGTATGTTAGGTAGAAATTGCAATATCATGTGAAACATCTTTTTATTAAGCCTAATGTTCAGGATAAAAAACCATCAGAAGATATCCTCAAGTGAACTTTATATAACAAAGATGATGAGTGGCTTCCTGCTGTATGAAGAATGGAGATATCGTCTGTGTCGAAGAAAGAGAATAGTAAATACGAAACCCAACCCAAGTGGCAGATTTATGACATAAGCACGCTCATGCCAAATACACCAGTATACAATGATTTGAGGACGCGGTTCTCACAGCAGAACACAACTGCTGTATAGGACAAATGTATGTAACATGATGACATCTTTCTATCAACTCCTTTCCAATATAATGTGGGATTGTTAACCAATAAAGAATTCAGAATTGCTAGTCAACAACTCCTGGAGATAAATGCCATAGCTTGTCTCCAAGTTATTTGGTAATTGGAAGCGCTACAGAAAGCGGTCAATGAGTGACATCATTTTAGCCATCCCTAAGGATTTCAGTTAACATAGGTCACTCAAAATGGATGTATGTCACTCTTAAACCCATCTAAGCTACGATCCATATGCCTTTAAAATGCAATAAATAAGAATTTCACCGTGCATGTAGTTAAGTCATACTTATGCTCCCTCCAATACTCAATCATAAACAGGGTCCAACTTTCTTCGTCATTTTCTAAAACATTGACAAGATGTCAAGATTTACAAATATCTTGGTTTTCCACTGGTATTAAGCTAAGGTAATTGTTAGCAACTGGAGTTACTCCAAAAGAACTTAATGCTACCAATTACAGTGACTCCAAAAGGACCTATTGTTCTCTGTATTCTTTTTTCTTTTTTCTCTGTAGACCTAGATTTTTTTCCAAGGTTATTGACAACAGATAGCATCGTGTAGCGGTGAGGCACCGCTAAATCTACTTGAGGCTTTAGCGGCAAAAAATAAAGTCAAACAACGATCCAATTTAAACATGCATAAATATTCAAAAAAAAAGAAAAATTAAAGAAAAATCTAAAAATTCTGCAAATGCATATTTAATGATTTATAGAGATCCTGAAGAGGAAGAGGACTTGGTGAGCTTCGAGTTGGCGGAGGCGGTAAAGAAGTAGGAGAGGCAAATAGAGAGAGGGGTTTTGGAGTTGAGGTAAATAGTCAGAAAGGGAGAGGTAGGGGTTGGGAGGAAGGCAGTCGAAGAAGGTTTTTTGGGTTTGAAGTATTGTAGTCAAAGAGGGAAAGTTAGAGGTTGAGGTGGAGTAGTCGGAGAGGGAGAGGAGAAGGAGGAGGGTTGCCCGCGACAAAGTTGGTGGAGGAAGAGAAGGGACGGCAGAGTCAGTAGGAATTGTGGGATTAGGGGTTTTTTCCCTTCATCATTTAAAATCAAATTGGAGAGGAGAGAGAGAGAGAGAGAGAGAGAGAGAGAAACAAAACTGAGGAGGTTTTAGTTAATCAAGAGTCGGGTTTGAGTCGGATATTAACCTGAGAATCCATAATGAAAAGTGACATTAAGCGCTATTACACGCTAAACACCACTATCGCAATCAAATAGCGCACAGAGCATTATCTTCCACCGTTTTCGTCGATATTATTGTCAGTAGTGGGCGCCAGCGCAATTTGTGGCGCTATAGGGCGCTATTTTCCACAGTGATTCTCTCTATTTCTTACCGATGATTTCATAGACTTAAATTGGCATAACGGGTCCATAAAGCCAACCCCAAGTAGATACAATAAAGGTAGAAGATTTATGAATGTATTACATTTTCTATAGAGCCCGTGTACTTTAAAGCTAATTTCAGGAGACCATACAATCCTTAGTAGTATTCTAGTAACTATAGGTTCTGGGAGATCAACACTTTATTCGTAAGGTCAAGACACTTTAAATTGGCATAAAGGCATTCCCATTCCCCATTAGAAGCAAGATAGATGAGTTAATAAGTGCAGAAATGCAAGAAAATTTAAAATTTAATCAACAAATACCGTAACTGCAGACAAGAAATCTGAAACAGATGAGATAAATGATGATAATGTATTCTTTAAATGAACTTAATAGTAATAGAATCAGTTCCAGTAGTTTAAGAGTCGGACCTGGCCTCCCGATCACCAAATCCCAGTAGCATCAAGGCTCCATCTGTGAAATAAACACAATCCAAAGTGACTGGAAGAACCTTCTCGATCCCCTTGGAGTGATTTTCATCTGCATCTTCAACGAGTTCAGCAGCTATATCCTCAGCTGTTACAGTGAAGGATGATTTAAGCTTCTGTATTCCATCTGATGCTGTTGATTCTTCCATTTTTATAGTTGCTTGAGTTCCAGTATCCACACAACCCCCACCAGAAGAGTCCCGTCCATGCTTACTACATGAATCAGTTGAATTCCCTAAAGTATCAAGCCTTCGGAAATATGCGGCAGCAGCTGCAGCACTTCGGATGAGGTTTCTTTGTTTAGAAGCAAACCCAGACTCGAAAAGCACTTTTTTATGAGCAACTCGTTTAAATTTACGGCTAAGAACATTTGGTACTGCTCCTGACCAAAACTTCAGCCCCTGATAAGGAATTTTCACACCAAACGATTTCTCCAAATCTGCATGCTTTGAGCCATACTCGAGTCCAGTATCCATGCAATGATGATCCCTCACATGCATCTTTTCATCCACACAATACGATAAACCATAACTTTTTGTTGCAGAAGAGTATCTAGAATCATCCGTCAAGACATGTTTTGGATTATGGTTACGAATAATGTACCCAGCCTCTGCAGCCTCTTTTGCTGCTTTGACCCTTTCCATGGCCCATTGAGAAGCCGCCTGCTCTCTTGCTGCCCTTTTGGCTTTTGTGCGAGAATCTATTCCTTCTTCGCTTGAGTGGCGTAGCTTCGTGACACTTTCTGAAGGTACAGGAATTCCTAGCCAAGAAAAATCCTCTTTCTGTGCAACTAGGACAGTAGGCTGAGATAAAATAGCATCGACCACAATCTTCCCTCTCCTTAGACTTGCAAAAGGACGGATGCGAAGTTTCGCGGCAGATACCTCACCACATGAGAACTCCTCCTGATGAGGTCCAATAGAACATGACTGTAGGGTGATTCCAAAAGGTGAAACGCTCTGCACCTTACCAAAATTAATCTCCCTCTGAAGATACTCACTCAATATTGAACACACAGAAGGCAGAAGGCGGGACTCAACAAAGATTTTAGTTTTCCGCTGAGCATACCATACCAACACTCCTACAGCAGAAATCACCGCAATGAAAATAGAGCATCTAAACAAAAGCAAGCCCTCCTTCCAAAATGGTGAGAAAGATCTTATAAAAGCTCTCGTCTTCGGGAAAGATTCATTGGTGCAATAAATTCTAAACCGGCTTCTTGAGTTAAGGTTCCATGATGAAAGATTAACATGTCTGCCACTGATACATGAAAATATAGTCCGGTTACACTGCCTCTGACACACTGGTAGTGAAAAATTGCAGCCAGCTTGAACGCCAGATTTATTGGTGAACGAGGAAGAAGCTTTCTTGCCATGTATTTGATTCCGAGAAACTTGAAGAGCTGATCCCGGAAACGAACTATTCAAGCATGCCCTCATTTTATTCCTTCACAGCACCAAAACACGACCATCTGCAGGGGACCAAGAACCAAATCTCAGTCCCCTATGCCTCAGATTTCAGATGGGATCCACAGCTCTGGAGCTATAAAAAAGATGAGTGGAAAGAAATAGAGTGTTAACTGCATTAAATATTGATAAAATTACACAATGACATCGTGAAAAAATAAGCATGGAGCAGACAGACATTTTCAGGAATATAAGGACAAGAGACACTGGTTCTTGAATATACGTTGTTTCCGTCCAATTTTTACCGAACAGGAGAACATAAGATAGAAGTTAGAAAATTATGAATGGTAGAACTATAGTCTATAGGTACTATCGAAAAAAGGGGGACTAGTGAAGTAAGAAAAACCTTTAGAGAATATAAGAGTTGAAAGAGTCTTAGAAACTGAAAATATTCCTATTGAAGTTTGCTCGTGGACCTACAATGGTTGACGATCCTATTCAAGGAAAATATCCTAGGAGTGGAGGATTAGCACACTCAAGTGTCATTATACAAGAATAAAGGAGATATACAAAGTTATT
The DNA here is from genome assembly GCF_001876935.1 of Asparagus officinalis. NCBI lineage: Eukaryota > Viridiplantae > Streptophyta > Magnoliopsida > Asparagales > Asparagaceae > Asparagus > Asparagus officinalis. The sequence continues at coordinate 72,564,681 of NC_033803.1, forward strand.
CTAACAATCGCAATACCAAACTAATAAGACATGCTGCAGAGGTTCGGGAGAGGGCAATTCAGCAAAGACTATAAAGGAGATGACTACCTCTCTGAGAACCAAATTAGTTCTATACCAGAGGGGCCGACTACGGAGCCTATGTGTATATTAAGACGATTGATGGTTTGCATTGATCCAGAAAAAGCTTATGGTTGCACGTCGAGGGAGATAATGTAGTAGTTTTAGGAAGAAACAAGTATCTACCAAGATAAAAGCTTTCATGTTGTAGTAGTTCCATCCAATTGTAAACACACATACTCGTTGAGGCTTACTCTATTACTTCCTATAACTATAAAAAGTATGGTATCCAAAATCCAAAATATAGTTAGGTAAATAATTAATAATTGAAAATGGACATGATAACAACTACACAACTGCTCTAATTCACTAACAGAAATAAATTCAAGCTTAATCATTTTTCCGAAAGAGAAGTAGTAAATGCACCATGAATGCTACAAGCTAGCTATAACAACAGTTCGGTCGAAACACAGCTGAATTTTGAAAGCAAATACCAGCATTCAGAAATAAATACATCTACTTGAAAGAAACCCAAATTCTGGCATAGAATTAGAGTGTCTCCGCAATTAGAAGGAGAAGATTTTCGCGCGTTCTAGTTCCATTCACTTGTGAACACAAACACCCAAAGGGATAATTTTCAATAATTAATTAATAATTTACGGTGGGCAAGATAATCAGTATACATGGATTCAAATCCACTCACGCAAATTAAAGCTCGTTCGACGGTCAAAAAACAGTTGAGTGCATAAAATTAAGCAAAAGACGTCCTTTTTTGGTTTAATTGTATAATTGAAACTGAGCACTAAAGCCAAAAAAAAATCTAGCAAAAATTGGCGCAAGATGACTACAACGGTAATTCAGTCGAACATACAGAAGGACATACGCGTTCTTGAAGAAGAAGAAGAAGAAAAACCCTAGTTTTGCATACAGATTTGGAGTGGAGCGCAGCACAAGTAATCATTTGTATCCGCCGAAAAAGCAAACAGATGCTTTTCACAGAGAGAGAGAGAGATTGAGGAAAAAGAAGGAAAAACTTACATTTTTGGGGGTGAAATTGGAATCGAATACCATCATGAGGACATGGCGCCCGTTAGTTCTCTCTCGATTTTGATCAGTCGAGAATCCTGATGCTTGTGGGCTTTGGGTTTCCACCAATAACACAATTGGTTTAGGTAGTTTTCATATATACCCCTCAAGTTCTTTACGTATTTCAGAATTGGGTTTTCTCCCCCACTAACCCCAACATCTACCTATTTGCGGACAAATTTTTAAAACCAACCCATTTGATAAACTAATTGCAAAAAACGACCCGTTTCAGATTTATTTAGAGAAACCGACCTGGTTTCAGCACTGTCGCTGAAACCAGGTCGGTTTTTCTAAAAAACTTTACGAAACTTCACGGGAGTTGAACTCCCGTAAATTTTTTTCTCATAACAAAACTTCACGGGAGTTGAACTCCCATGAAGTTTCGGAAACTTTTTTTCAAAAACCGACCTGGTTTAGCGCTGAGGCTGAAACCGGGTCGGTTTTTGCAAATAAAACTGAAATGGGCCTTTTTTTGGGAATAGTTTATCAAATGGGTTGGTTTTGAAAATTTGTCCACCTATTTGTAGATCTATCCCTCTCGACTGCATTCTCCCGCGCTGAATTTTATACCCCTCCTATGTTTTTTTTTCTGGTAGTGAATATTATGGGTATATGCGTTGAATTTTTTTCTTGTCAAAATGATGGATTTTTTTGAAATATGACCAGTATGCCCTTAATTAACTTAATTAATTGATGATTAGTGATTTAGAGGGACAAAGAGGGCCGACAAAAGTTATTGTTGTTTACGTGTTTGTCTAGATTTTAAGTTTGGCACAAGACACTTACATGTTAATCGATTCTAAAATGTCATATAAGAAGATTTAAGTGGAAACCTTCATATTTGAATGATAAGAGGAAAGTAACATGCTAATTTTAGAAAATTTAGGATATATATATATGAGTACTGCAAAAGTACAAGAGGAGTACGAGTGGAAATGAACCAAATAATTAACAAATAGTTCGATAATTGTTCGAGTAATTATTCGGTTATATTCGATTCGGTAGTTAATTTGCCACTAAATAAATATTTTTTAGTATACGATTTTACTAACGAATAAAATTTGAGCTTTGCTACATGGACCCAAAATATGGCACCAATAAAGGGGACAAGTGAGGTGTCCCCCTCCTATTGGATAATGAGTTGGCCATCATTAATGATGGCCAATTCATTATCCAATAGGAGGGGAACACCTCACTTGTCCCCTTTATTGGTCCCATATTTTGGGTCCTTAAAGAAATTTTCATAAAATTTAACTATATGTATATTTGACTCGTTCGTCTATCAAATATTCTTTTACAATTTGATCACTTATTATTTGTATTATTGCACATATAATGTCATATTTTTGACCCACTTACCGTTTCTACTTAAATTTTGTGTACTGCTTTTAAGACTTAAATAATTTTAAATATGTTATCTAATAAAAAATTTGATTTATATATGAATTTAAATACTCATATATTATAAAGGAATAATTTTTTATGAATTTAAATACTATTTGAAAATTAATTTTTTTAACGGAATAAATATACTTTGATATTCGATAAGTATTCATGAATATTCATGAATATTTATCAAATACCAAGTAATTGAGTTCGAATTCAGAAAACTCCATATACGAATATTAGAGTCCGCATTCGTATTCAATAATTTTAAAGAAATATAAATACGAACACGAACACATTAGTATTCTATTTGATTCGATCGTTCACCACCCCTAAAGAGGAGGTGTATAAGTGCGAAGTGAATGAAACTATAAGGCGCTAAAGTGCTATATATCCTATCCAGTCGGGAAAAAAATGTGACCTTTTCGCTTTTCTAATCGCGATATTTTGAGAATAATGATGTGGGCATCATCTTCGCCCTTTTCTCTTGCCCCAGCCTTAAAACCTACCCTTCGCTTTTCCCCAAATCGCCGTCCCTTCTCAGATTCCAATCTCAGACCCTCTGCGAGATTCAATTTTAGAAGTTCAGTACAGTGTGTCAGCAGCAGAACACCTGGTCCTGATTCAGGTATCATAAATAAACTCTTATCCTCATCGAGCCATTAATTTATTTATTTTTTGATTGATTTCTCCAAGCATTGAGGGTTTTGATTTCTGGGTTTTGTCCAAATTGTGCTTAAATGGGGGCATTTGCAGGTAATTGGACCCTAAAACATGAAATCAAAAGTTATCGTGAGGAACAAAATAGAAAGCTGTGTTATTTTTATCTAGCTCAATTCAATTATTGATTTTTTTTTTGGGTGTATATACTCCTGTTCCTTTGACCAATTATTGTTTTTTGATCAATTTATGCAATTATTGGGGGTTCTGATAATTGTTTGAGGGATAAAATGGGCAATTATGTTCAATTTCTCTAGCTCAAAGTGAATCTCATGTGCTTTTGAGCCTGAAAGCTTCGAACTTTACCTGCTTAAGTTGCTACTGTGTTTCATATGGGGCCTAAATTTTTATTTTTCTTTCATTTTTTTCCGCTGACTATTGGTAACTGTTTAGAATGCACTTTTATTTGGTGAGATTTTGCGGAAGCAGTAAAGAAACTACATAATGTAGCTCTTCTTCCAGGACATATCCTCATGCATATTTCGATTCAAGCAGTGCAAATTACCTTTAAAGCCATTCTATGTTTTAGTGGAATTTGAGCCTTCTTACAATAGAATGGCAATGCTAAATTAGTAGGCTCTGAATGTTAAATAGGTGAGAATGAGAATAAAGTTGTCTTGGATGCATTTTTTTTGGGCAAGGCTTTTGCCGAAGCGGTGAATGAGCGAATAGGTTCCGCCGTCGGGGAAATCTTAAGTGTGGTTGGTCAGTATCAAGCTGAGCAGCAGAAGCAAGTACGAGATTTTCAGGTAAAAACAATCACAAATGTTTCACATACATAGCTTATATAGTTGTATACCTGCTGTTCATTTTGATAATCACATGGTCTTTCTTCAATCCTTCTATGGCTAATATGTATGATAATTTTTTTTTTCTGGAAACCTTCAAGACTAATATGAAGTAATAAAATGAAGAAGTATGAACACAGTAATTTTTTTTCCTGTTGAAATAGTTTCCTACGTGCTGGTTCTCTCCCTTAACATAACTGTAAAGTAAACTACTATTCTATACGGTTTACATTAGCATTAACATGATAAAGAGGAAACATGATGCCGCTAAGGTCTCACCACTTAAATTTTGAGTTTGTGCCAAGTAAAAGTTTTAATTTATTCTCAACAGTGAAATACTAATTAAAAACATATTTTAACTGTTTTAAACTCATGTCTGCTCCGATCTCTGTCAATTTCAACAGACAGTCACAACGAGACAAGCTTATGCTTTTTGTTTGGACTAGTTTCTTGAATAAATCATGTTTTTATTGCAGGAGGAAGTAGTGGAGAGGGCTGAAAGAGCCAAGAAGAAAGCTGCACTGGAGGTCGCAGAGGATCAAGGCCTCACTTCAATACCTTTAGCAATGCCTCCAGGGTCCATAACGCCAATTGCGCCTTCTACCTCAGGTGCTACAACTGAGGACCCTTTTCAAGAGATGCTGAAGGATTAGCTTGAGCCAGGTTATCAGTATGCAATATGTTTCTCTTCTAATACATGATAACAATTTGTATTTTTAGCTTTAGATTTGGGAAGCAAAGGCAATGGTCAACAACTGTTGTATTCAAACGATTTGAGATTGTTCAATTAGAATCAATCCACTTTCTAGACCCTTGTTTGTCTAGGTAATTCTCTGGGCATTTTGGTTGATTTGCAGTTGTTTGGATGGTTGTGGATGTTTGGGAGCGTGCATCTATGCATTTTTCCGATATTGGCTTTTTTCATTTAAATAAATCGCTTACTTGCAGAATTACTTACTGTGTTGAGGGAGTATCCTCTGATGAGTCTAGTACATAAATGAAGGGTACACTTTGTTTATTATTGAGGCATGTTTGGTTGGGTATCTTGTCTAAAATTTACAGCGTGCTGCGTTTGAATAGTGGGTTTGTGTAATTCTCTTATGAGAATGTGATTCTTACCTCAGATACAACAAATGAAATCTTTTAATTTATGGATTTGCTTATGGGTTTTTTTTACATCAACCATTGCATATTTGTTAAAGTTTGATATGCTGAAATTTTCCATTTTTTTGAATCACATGAAGTATATTCCTTTTGTATAAACTTGTGCTCAGTCTAGACACCTTTGGTGTTGTGTCATTTTCATGACAAATGCAGATTTGTCTATGAATATTTCAAATTCAATAAACAATTAGATAATAAAAATACTCATTGATTAGAGCATGTATTTTGAATACTTGAAATAGACCTTTCTAAGAACATAAGATAAGTTTTGATAAGAATAAATATTGGATACAATGAATTTAAATAAGATCTAGCATGATATTGTGATTTCATATAAACAGAAAAATAGGAGAAAAAGAAAATAATAATCACAAACACTAGTTTTGTTTGCGGTCAAGAGAAGCTAAAGAATTGGTTTCTTTACTTTATTATAAAGTTTGTGGACCTGTACTTTTCCGAAAAGACATTTCTTTATAATAAAGTTTGTCAACCTATAATTTTCCGAAAAAGACATTTCTTTGACGGGTTACCAAACACGTAAAAATGTTGGGAAAAACACTTGTTTGCTTTTATACAAAAAAAAAACATGAGCACTTAACTTGAACAACGGCGAGTACACCCAAACACCTTAGTCAGTGCTATAAAATGCTGGTTTTGTTATTAAATAAATTGCGTCTTTTAAAGGTGATTACTTTAAGACAATATTTTCTATGACAATATTTTCAAGATTGTAGAAGCAGGATATCTCCACAAGGGTTGTTACAAAAAGTAAAAGACTTGTTGATGCCAATTTCAACCTCTTGACATTCAGGTGTTTTTTTTTTTATGCGGCAGATGTTGGCGCTTTTCAGACAATATGCGGGAATAGCATAGATAGGAAAAGGCTCAAACAATGTATTTTTTCTATACAAACATGTCCAACATTATGTGCATCCTTAGCCCTAAGTATGTTGACAGGTGCAAGCAAAATAAGTACGTATATCCGAGAGTGAACAGGGGCAGATGCGTTCCTCCACGATGTTCGATGGTGGCCTGACATGCATCTAGGCCACGACAGTCCAGATCATCGAACATTATGTACGCGTTATGTTCCACGTACGTTCGTGGGTACAAACAATATCCAAATTCTACAAGGGTCTGATATATGATTCTACAATATTGGTTTCCATACCATCAACATAGCCTAGATCATACCAATGTATGCGCTGCGTCGGCCGTGCACACACCCGCCAACACAAAAAAAATTCCCATCATTTATGAGTATGATTCACACAGAACTCTCTTCGCTTCGCTATTGCGTAGGCCTCAGCTCAATCCCTTGGATAACCAACCCCCTCTTCCATTGCCCTCCTCCTACCTCCATCATGCTTACATCCACATTCTCCTCCTGCCCCTCGTCGACGAAGAACCTCCCCATCTCCACCTCCATCCACCCGTCGTCCCTTCTACACGGGCTTTTAACAGGCCCATGAGTCCCCGAGCCCCGCGGTGGCACTCGAAACGACGCTGAGCGGCCCAGCAGCGTCAGTCGCGGCTGAGGAGGGTCGCTCTCATCAGGTTGCAGGCATACGTTTTGTTTGGAGACGTGCGATCCAAGCTTGATAATCGACTCTTGGGGTGGAAATGTGAGGCCATATGATCCCCGAGTTATGTTGAAGATGAGGTATGCGCAGTATGTTGTTTTCGGGGAGAGAGCTCGGGCTTTGATGCTGCATTGGATCTCCAACCAGCACACCGTCACGAGTTCAGCAACCTCTGGAAACCTGGAAGAGTGAGCGGAACAGCAGCAGGGAAAATTCCATCTTTATAATTACTTCATCAGAACTAATCGAAGTTAACGAAACTTAGCTTACTAAAATGAAGGATCATGCCCTTTACAGTCAACTATTAAACACATTTGTTTTTGTTTTTTTTTTTTAATTTAAAAAAAAACCTGGAGTTGGATTCAGGTTTCCACTTCCAATAACGCGCAGTGTCTCCCCACGCTATCTTCAATCCTCTTGCTGAAATCCTGAAGCAC
>NC_033803.1:72571913-72572196 GCF_001876935.1 Asparagus officinalis
ACTCTGCCCAAAAAAAAAAAAAAAAATTACAAACTTTTTACTCAAAATTACAAGCAAAAACTCCATCCTTCTATTTTTGGCTTGTTCACGTAGTGATATTGAATGGATTGAGATTTGAGACTGCGTTGAACTAATCTCAAACTCGCTACGAAATCAAAGTTAAGCTATTAATTTAATAGTGATTCTATTGTTCTCAGGGACTAATTTGAAATAGTGAATTCATAGAAATGACCCCCTCATCTATGCACCAAGCAACATTGGCACTCCTTTTAACTCGTTCGTT
>NC_033803.1:72572221-72573752 GCF_001876935.1 Asparagus officinalis
TATATATATAGTATATATATATATATATACCTATATATAATATATATATTAATATATATATATGTATATATATATATATATATATATAATATATATATATATATATATAATATATATCATATATAATATATATAATATATATATATTTACTATTTTAGAAGAATAAATGCAGATAACACCCCTCTTCCTCGCGGGGAACGGCAAGGCGCTAACGTGCCTAATAAATTAGTTAGTCGCATCGGGCGCTAGCTAACTGTTTCCCGGTGAACTTACCGCTCTCCCGCCGTCAATTGAGGAAGTAGAATCACAGAGGCGACAGAAGCTTAGAGTCTTCTTCGACGAGAACCTCACGGCGGTCCGGCTCTCGAGAGGGAACCGTCACGGTCGTGATCCGACGGCGGAGCCGATCCACCACGCCACGTCGCGACTCGCGCAGCGGTAGTAGCCCACGCTGGCAGACACCGCCGACGGCCCCTGCACGCAGTCACGCGTGCCGACGTGAAGGACAGGACGTGAGCTACGCAGCTCTCCGGCAGCCTGTTCATCGTTTTACCGTCGCTCGAGCCTTCTGAGCAACGGCTACAGTCTTTGCTTATATATACAAGCGAAGGTCGATAGAAAACTTAATTAATTAATTAATTAATTGTTTCTTTTAGGAAATAATTAATTTAATTTAATGTTTGTGGTCTGCGTCACATTTTTAGATAATTAGTATATATTTCTTACCGGTTCCACTTCTAACTTGGAAAGATATCTAAAGTTCCCAACAAGAAAGTGATGTGATTGGTAGCCTCTCCCTCTAGAAGTGGGGGTAAATATAGTAATATCGCAAATTTAGGAAAAAGTGAGCGTCAAAGTTAATTATTAGTAAAAGCGAAGGATTTAGTCATTTATTACGACTATAAAACATCCTATATACTCAATAATTATTAAGAAAAATAAATGTTTGATATTTTATTATAATAATATAAAAATTCAATAAAGTATTAGATATTTTTTTTCCCTTCTTTAGAGAATGTGAGATATTTATGATAATAATAATTTTAAGAATTTGAAGAAGGAAGATTTTTTGCAGAATGCTGCAGATTTAGGGAAAGTCTCTCTTTTTTTTCTTCTCCATCCCCATTTTAGGGAATGAGACGGAGAAACTGTTAGACCTAAAAATAGCTCTATATTCCCCAAAATTGAATATATTGTTTCACCCGAAATGGAACTTGTGCGTAGAGTTCGATTTTGACAGACAGGCCTTCTCAGTGAATTTTCTTTTGAACTATTTTAATCGGTAAAAAGGAAGATTGTTGTTGTTGGGAAAATAGACCTCCTGAGCATAAATAGGTAAAAAAAAAAATAGATCAACTCAGAAATCAGTGTCAAATATAAACGCAAGGAGTAATAAGTTCCAAAATCCTATAAGGTAAACTTTATTCTTGAGCAACTAATCCCAAAATCTATCATAAAGCATTCACATTAAAGTAATCTCTACTTATGAGATTCCAAAAATTTTAATCGAAGCCGGCCGGCCACACATTTT
>NC_033803.1:72573762-72591864 GCF_001876935.1 Asparagus officinalis
TGTATGGTTGCGTTTTGGGATCTAGTTGATGATCAATACGGTTCCATTAATCTAGTGACGACAATTAATTAGCCGGGTTTCGTTAGATTAATGATCAATACTCATGATCATGGTTACAACGAAATTTTTTTAGTGAGCATGATTATGACATTCCTCCTGTCAACGATTTTTATTTTATTTTATTTTATTTTTTTGTGCAGTAGCTCTGGTTTCATTTTTATTGGCTCATAATTAATAGTTCCCAATTTTCTACAGGTATCATGCTTGTTTTTAAGTTAGTGAGCTAACAGTACCGTGACGCAAAAACAGTACCTTTTTAATGACTCGTGAGTTCATCGTAGTCAACAAGTGGTTGATTTTAGCCAACGAATAATGGTACTTCTCTTTTAGATCCACACAAAATTTTGACAAGAAAATATTTTTAGGGTAACTGTTACGCTGCTAAAATCTTCGGTGTAAGAAACAACATAGCTCTAAAAATTTGTTGTTTTCAGTCAAATCTTAAATCTGAATCTCTTGCTTTTTCTACCAGTAACAATGATTCGGACATTAATAGCCGAATTAATTTATCAGCAGTAGGTGCGAAGGGTAATTCGGCTATTATAAATAAGCGAAGAAATTTGTAAAATAGACGTATTTTGCTAAATATTTAGCAAAACAGACCGTTTTGTTAAATATTTAGCAAAATATACCTCATTTTGGTCAACAGGTCAAAAGGATATCGATTTTGCAAAACGGACCATTCGAAACATACGGGACTAGTAGTCCCGTATGATTTAATGGGGGATTAAATCATACGGGACTACTAGTCCCGTATGTTTCGAATGATTTGTTTAGCAAAATCGATCTCTTTTTTGCCTGTTGGCCAAAAAAAGGTCTATTTTGCTAAGTATTTATCAAAGCGAAAAATAACGCTGAAGAAGGCGAGAAAAAGAGGTTTATTTCTTAATGTTGGCAAAGAGAAGTTTATTTCTTATCGGTCTATTTTGTAAATTTTTCCTAAATAAGCGTGCGCTAATTTTTCCAGCGAGAGCTCGACAAATATTCTAACGTGGGCTGAAGATGGCGTCGTCGTCGAACTGGCCCGGCCCATATTTATGGCGGGAAAACGACCGAAAATGTTTTACTTTTGGCGCCCAAAAAAATTGCAAACCCATTTAATTTGGAAGCCGAAGGGACCAAACTTTATATTGAGAAAAAAGAAAAAGAAAAAAGAAATCTTTAAAAATATGAAGCGGAATCTGCCAACAGCGAGACAATTTGGGCAATCTTCTCTAACTTCTTGTTTCATCTCCTCGAAATCAAGGTGCTCATTTGCAAATCCGCCCTCTTCATTTTTAGTACCATTCTTCTCCCCTCTTTTTTTTTTAATTAAAAAGTCCATTTCTTTTGTTATTTATAGATCCCCCAGCGAAGCGACTGAATCAAAAGCGCCCAAGAAATCGATCTCGCTCTCCGACTTCTTGAATCGAAAGATCGTAAAAACCAATGCCAAATCTATCAAGGCATCCACTATTAACCGATAAATAATTAGTTTTATTTATTTATTTATTTATTTATGAGTCCCAGGTTTTATCCTAATTTGTTTTTTATCATTCATGCACCCAAAATTACCCATAATAGGTGTTGATCTCCCACAAAAGAATGGGTTTAGTAAAATAAATAAAAAAAACGTTTATTTCTCATGGACCTCGAATGACTTGCGGAAAATTTTGAGTTGCAGAAAAAGCAGAGCTCGTTCTTATCAATTGGGTCTGATAAGAACGAGTCGGGGAGTGGAAGAGACGGCGGTGGGTAATTTTGGGTGCATGAATGATAAAAAACAAATTAGGATAAAACCTGGGACTCATAAATAAATAAATAAATAAATAAAACTAATTATTTATCGGTTAATAGTGGATGCCTTGATAGATTTGGCATTGGTTTTTACGATCTTTCGATTCAAGAAGTCGGAGAGCGAGATCGATTTCTTGGGCGCTTTTGATTCAGTCGCTTCGCTGGGGGATCTATAAATAACAAAAGAAATGGACTTTTTAATTAAAAAAAAAAGAGGGGAGAAGAATGGTACTAAAAATGAAGAGGGCGGATTTGCAAATGAGCACCTTGATTTCGAGGAGATGAAACAAGAAGTTAGAGAAGATTGCCCAAATTGTCTCGCTGTTGGCAGATTCCGCTTCATATTTTTAAAGATTTCTTTTTTCTTTTTCTTTTTTCTCAATATAAAGTTTGGTCCCTTCGGCTTCCAAATTAAATGGGTTTGCAATTTTTTTGGGCGCCAAAAGTAAAACATTTTCGGTCGTTTTCCCGCCATAAATATGGGCCGGGCCAGTTCGACGACGACGCCATCTTCAGCCCACGTTAGAATATTTGTCGAGCTCTCGCTGGAAAAATTAGCGCACGCTTATTTAGGAAAAATTTACAAAATAGACCGATAAGAAATAAACTTCTCTTTGCCAACATTAAGAAATAAACCTCTTTTTCTCGCCTTCTTCAGCGTTATTTTTCGCTTTGATAAATACTTAGCAAAATAGACCTTTTTTTGGCCAACAGGCAAAAAAGAGATCGATTTTGCTAAACAAATCATTCGAAACATACGGGACTAGTAGTCCCGTATGATTTAATCCCCCATTAAATCATACGGGACTACTAGTCCCGTATGTTTCGAATGATTTGTTTAGCAAAATCGATCTCTTTTTTGCCTGTTGGCCAAAAAAAGGTCTATTTTGCTAAGTATTTATCAAAGCGAAAAATAACGCTGAAGAAGGCGAGAAAAAGAGGTTTATTTCTTAATGTTGGCAAAGAGAAGTTTATTTCTTATCGGTCTATTTTGTAAATTTTTCCTAAATAAGCGTGCGCTAATTTTTCCAGCGAGAGCTCGACAAATATTCTAACGTGGGCTGAAGATGGCGTCGTCGTCGAACTGGCCCGGCCCATATTTATGGCGGGAAAACGACCGAAAATGTTTTACTTTTGGCGCCCAAAAAAATTGCAAACCCATTTAATTTGGAAGCCGAAGGGACCAAACTTTATATTGAGAAAAAAGAAAAAGAAAAAAGAAATCTTTAAAAATATGAAGCGGAATCTGCCAACAGCGAGACAATTTGGGCAATCTTCTCTAACTTCTTGTTTCATCTCCTCGAAATCAAGGTGCTCATTTGCAAATCCGCCCTCTTCATTTTTAGTACCATTCTTCTCCCCTCTTTTTTTTTTAATTAAAAAGTCCATTTCTTTTGTTATTTATAGATCCCCCAGCGAAGCGACTGAATCAAAAGCGCCCAAGAAATCGATCTCGCTCTCCGACTTCTTGAATCGAAAGATCGTAAAAACCAATGCCAAATCTATCAAGGCATCCACTATTAACCGATAAATAATTAGTTTTATTTATTTATTTATTTATTTATGAGTCCCAGGTTTTATCCTAATTTGTTTTTTATCATTCATGCACCCAAAATTACCCATAATAGGTGTTGATCTCCCACAAAAGAATGGGTTTAGTAAAATAAATAAAAAAAACGTTTATTTCTCATGGACCTCGAATGACTTGCGGAAAATTTTGAGTTGCAGAAAAAGCAGAGCTCGTTCTTATCAATTGGGTCTGATAAGAACGAGTCGGGGAGTGGAAGAGACGGCGGTCAAGAGATTCAACGAGCCGTTGATGAAAGAAGGGGGTGAGGTGGGAGAATTGCAATCTGATGTGGACGCGAAGGACTCGGCGAGGAGAAAGAGCGCGGTCGGAGTTTCTTCAGGTCAGTTTTTGATCCGAGTACAAATTTTCAAAACCGACGTGTTTTGAATTTTATTCCCAAAAAAAAAAGACCTATTTTAAATTTAATTTTTTTAAAAAAACCAGATAGCCGAAATTGGATCGGTTTTTGAAAAAAAAAGTTCCCAAGCTTCACTGGAGTTGAGTTTAAGTCCTATGAAGTTTTTTATATAACAAAATTTCACGGTCCTTCAACTTCTGTAAAGTTTGGAAACTTTTTTTTTCAAAAACCGACTCAATTTCAGCCAACTGTTTTTGAAATAAGTCATTTTTTGGGAATTTTTTGACAAACATGTCGGTTTTGAAAATTTGTCCGGTAGAATGGTGATCATTGCCAGGCAAATTTCACAAACTGCCATGAATCTTTTAGGTTTTTGCGTAGAGTTGCAAGTTATTTTTGTTAGAGAAATAATATTGGAAACCCTCGAATCAGCAGCGAAAACATGTTATTTGGTATTGGAAAACACTAATGTGATTGCACGACATTTCTTTTTTTCTGCTGCAGTAATCTTGAGTTTTTAACTACTACAGTATTTTTTGAATTGCTACATTATCTCAGCTCTCGTACGGTTTTCCCTCGTACGACATTAATATTTTTCGGAAAAAGATCACAGCGCCCAGTTTCATGTTTGCTACTGTAGCATAAATAGCAGAGGCGTGGCTGACAATTTGGGGGCCCGGTTCTAAATTTCAATTGGGGCCTCTTAATCAATTTTTAGAAGAAACAAATAATTGTTTTTATACGTAGTACTAACCATGGAAAGAAATTTTTATATCTAGAATTAAAATAAACATTAAGATATAACAATGGTTCTATGCAAAACATATTATGTGAAAAATATTGATAGTAAAAAAATGATTTAATTTGATAAAGGTTAACCATAATCAAATTCAATCGACCCGACATTGATTTAATTTTATAATACTAGGTTAAAAAGTAATTTAATACTACCCCCATCAACTAAAAAGCTATTTAGTCAAAATGTTTAAGCATTTTCTGATAAAATTGAATTAACTACAAATAACAAGATAACGAGCTTACCACTAATCATCTCTTTTAAAATTCATCTCTTTTAAAATTCTTCTTTCATTTGATTTTATTGCAAGATTCTAAATTAGATAGAAATCAAGAACAATTTCAACAATTTCAACTAATCATCTTACCTAGTGACAATTTCAACTTGGAAGTGCACACATTGAACTTGAATTTAAGTCTCATTTTTCTCATTTAAGAAGATTGCGCTGGGATAATCCTCAGAACTGACAAAAATTCTGTCAAATATAAAATTATTTTTTAGTCCAAAAATTCCTTTGAACATAACATTTCACCTCCTGGATTATCCAAGGTTCCCAACAAAATTGGATTCGAATAACACTTAAGATCATGAGAACCCAAGTAGTTCAGGAGCGAGGGTCTGTTCTCGTTGTTGATTCTAAACTTCACTCCGCATTATTCACAATTTTTTACAAGACAAGACCTCCAAACAACTGAAAAAGATAATTAACAAATTAAAAAAAAAGCAGAGGCGTTGTTGCATACCTGGTGTCATCAAATTCAGTCTTCTTAACCTTGGCAACTCTAAGAGAGTAATCTTCATTTAAAAAAAGGAAAGAAAAAGAAGAGAAATCGGTTTCTCCAAAAAAAAATTCAAAAATTAATTATTATTTCATAGAGAAGGAGAAACCCACATCGAGAGAAAGATAGGAAATGGGCAGAAGAATCAGCTCCACTCAAGGATTTCCTGTGGAACATGAGCGAGGGCTCGCGATCCCTGGAGAGGCGATCGAGTTTGATTCATTCGTCTTTTTCGTTTTCTTGTCGCTGTTGTTGGTTGGATAAGAGCGAAGAATAAATTGAGGGCTGGGGGTAAGAGAGGAGCAAGATATTTATGAGCTTGGAGTTTTCTTGGACGGTGATGGAAGAGGAGGAGGCGGCGACCTAAGCTGCGCGAAGCCGCTCCGACCTACGCTAGATTCGGCGAAAAATCGAAGAAAAGGAAAAAAGAAATCGTGCAATTAGGGGGCCCCCCAAAGTTGGGGGCCCTGTTCTGCGGAACCGGCAGAACCGCCTCAGCGGCGCCCCTGATAAATAGTCAAACTTAGGTTCTCACATTTGTATAGAAGAGTAGATACGGGAAACCGCCATGACATTTAAACCCCACGTTATTTACATGCACTTCAAAGTGGAATTTTTTTTTTTGTTGTTGACTTATTTTGGATGATAATTGTTGTTTTCCCTCAAGCATGCATAGTTGGTTTACGCCTGTCTATATGAAGAGTAACATGTGAGGTAGTTTTCAGGCGAGGATGAGAAACCTCAAGAGAAGAAGTATTTGGTTGTCCTGGGAGACGATCCGAAGCCGAAGCCAAAACCAAGGACGAGAGCGAAAAGGCTTCCTCATGAAAGACCCAAACCCTTCTATAACCACTGTAAGCTCCTCCTCTCTGTCGAATTTGTCGTTGGCGCAGCCCAAAAAAATCGTCGAAACGTGTCTGCTGTTGTTGTCCGTTCTGCTCGTCTCTCGTCTTTGTTATTTGCCGACGATGAGGGTTTCACGATTTCAGATGAAAACGGACGTGGATGGTGGGACGAGGATCGGGAAGGCGTCGACAGCGAAGAAGTGGGGTGCAACGATGTGTGGGAAGGGATGGGATCGACAACGCTGGGAGGTTTAGAATGGCATTAAAAGCGGAGATCCCGGTTCATGATATTAAATGTTTTGGTAGTTTTAGAGTTATTCGAGCTACTCATCAACCCTAGAGTAATTGGGCGTTCGGTGTCTCATGAATATTCTTCACCAAGCTCTTTTGGTAGTATGTTTTGGTAGTTTTGGAGTTAGACCTGCAATCTGTCAAAAAACTAAAAGAGATGAAATGTTATTATTGCTCTGATGTAAAGTATTCAGGGGACTTAATTCATGATATTAAATTATTCGGACAAAGTATTTGAGAGTCCCCGTTCATGATATTAAATGTGTTTCCCAACCCTTGGTTTTTGCTTCTATACCCTTTTTTACAGTTCAAAGTTTATGACAAACATCTGTAAAACCTGTACAGTTCAGTACACAGATCGTCGAAACATGCATTATATGATAATGACACGTTACACAAACTTTATTTTACTTTTTGAGAAGTACTTCGTCCCAAAATCAGTGCTGTTTTTTTTTTAATGCACAAATTAGACAAGAAGAAACTCAATAACAAACAATACAAGCTGCGACATCTTCAAACTAGCGACTTCTGTTTGATCCCAACACGAGTAACAAGCTGCTATTATTAGATTGGAGACGCAAAAGGAGAGGAATATACGCGTTACTTATACACGATATAAGCAATTAGAGAAACTTTATCCTTGTTTTGACATGCTATTATTTTCTTTCCCAAAAAAAAAATCAAAATTAGCCACTTCGTAGGCTCATATAAATAATTTTACAAATGTATCTTCTTCGCTTATGACATGATGACAAGGGTATAATCGTATTGGCCAACTGAACTCTATACTACAATTTCTATGAGAAACTCTGCCTCACTAAAATGTTGGCACTTTGGCTCTCTGACTGAGCCTTCGAATAAATCTATAAGAACTTGCAAGATTATATATATATATATATATTTTTTCCCCATGATCACAATTCTGCCAAAGATTCTAAATCTCTCTCTTCACCCTTGCTTGTTGAACTATCTGGCTGTGGGCTCAGTGGAGGTGCTTGTGTGAGGTCCTTCTGTTCTCCAGATATCACTGAAGTAACTCTCCTTGCCTCCTTATCGAGATCAACCCACTCCGGAATTATTCTTTTAGCACCCTAAAGAAAAGAGAAAAGGAAAATTTTTCAGGGAACAATTAAATGAGGGGATATTGGAACTAGAATCTTGTGGTTCAAAAGTATTTACCTGAAGTTTGGGCTCTTTCGTCATGGGATTGTTACATAGATCAATAGTCTTTGCCTTGGATTTTGTTGCATTACCACACCAAGATTCGCACCATAGCCATTCTTGAGGGAGGGAGTATATTGGAACGGTGTGTTGGGCGTAGTTCGGGAGATCCTGAAGGCATGAAAGCAGAATAATCAAATGAGCATTATGAAAATATCAACAGGATCGACACGTGAAATTGCATAAAAATAAGAAATGAAAAAAATAAGAAATACGATACGAAACGCATTATACCTGATCAAGGTTGGAGAGACTGTTGGGATCCTTGCTAAGGGTTTCATAAAACACCCTTAATGTGTCTCCAGCTGCTGTTTGCCGGAACTTTACCAAATCAACAACATATAAAGCACTGGTGGAAATCACAAAGTCCAGGGATTATATTATGGATTTGAAATCAACTGGCATAAGAAAACTACACAGAATAGCTGACTACCTGATATGATACGGTCTTCCTCGCAAATGGTCCTTCCAAAAGCCCTTTACAGTAATTAAAAAAAAAGACCATAGTGAAAGCAATCAGACGTATTAACTAAGGACCACAATAATAAAAAGGTTTCCAAGATATTGCTGATAGAAAATTTGGGAAAACTGATGAGGAAGGTGACTAACTTGTCTCCAGAAGCGATAACCATCCATTTCCTTGTTGTTGTCACAAAACGGTGTGTACGCAAGGGGCCTGCCTTTTATATCCATGTCATAAAGCTCTCCCATGTCTGCTCTTACAACTTGATCTGCATCAACAAATATCACCTGCATGCAAATACCATTAAAGTTTGAGTATATTCCAAAAATCTACCAAGAACTCGTCTATCAGGATGTTTCATTGAATCATCCGAATTTAATTAAATAACGCCACCACAAAACTTTTCACTTAACTGCTATACCTAACCACTGTGAGAATAAGTTATCATGTGACTAGCACGCAAATATATTTCAACAATTTTTTTATCCCATTTAAATTAAAAATTTCAGTTGAAGGTTGAAAATTATAATAGATGATATTGGGTTCTTTTACCATGACCGTTCTTAAACCATTGTGCGTGTGGCAACTCCAAAAAACTTGTTTTAGGTGGTTCAACCTTAGTCCAAAACCTTGTTTCCAGTTTGCCAAAAGTTGGGCTCAAGTTGAACTAGTTCTTTCTAGTTCAAAATCTAGCCCCTAAACTAGTTCTTTTATTGATCAACCCTTATAGGACCAACCCTGGCCTGGTTAAGAAAAAAAAAAAGCAGTCCAGGCCCGGTTCTATTTTGAAGTTTCCAAACAGACGGGTTCTGCTGATTTAAGGATTTGATCATTTTCTCTAATAAAAATGGCTTAGGATATTTTACTACAGAACCCCTATTAGTCCATGGTGGTTTTGAAAAATTTACCCGGTAAGTCTTCTTGTTCTTTGAAAAATAAGCAGTGTTATAAGAACAATGATGCACAACTAACGTAAGCATTTGATAACAAGTAGGTAGCCGCTTCGCTAAGGGAAAGAGGGAAATAAAGCTCAGAAAAAGATTTTATAAGCCCAGATGATTCGCTGCTTCTCTTTCTGTTTGTGCAACCACGTAGGCCACTTGTAGGTGATTAACTCATACTCAAATCCATACTCATCTGCCATGTGAGGTATGAAATCCTGCACAACACATTTCAAGGTATTACAAGTGATGCATGCTATCTTCGCGTGGAAATAGTAAAAGGAACAGACCTTGAACTGAGGAGACAGATAGTTCTTGATGAACCAAAATTTCACCGGTCTTTGGGTGTTCTTAAGAACACTTAGTATCATGATCTTAAGGAAACGCTCATACCTGGTAAAAACACAAATTTTAATCAGAGAATAAACACCAAAATATTGTATTTTACAATAATAAAAACAAGCAAGAATTCTATGATAACTCCATTTTCTGATGTCTAACTTCAAAAAAAAAAGAACTCCATCAGCAGATGATCAGAGGACACCTTTACCAAAAACTGCTAATGGAATTAAATGGGAGGACATGTCAGCAATTGTTCCCCAATCAGATGTCAGTCTAACGCACTTAAAATAACTTATTTGATGGACTCCGGAAATTTTCAGATTGTTAATACTAAAACAGTGGGTGAGAGGTCTATACAAAGAATGTGAAAAGTATTTAAAATGTTTTAAAGAAAAGAACAAAGAAAAATCCAGAAAGAAACAAGGAAATATCATTTACTTACAAATGCCCAGAAGCAACTGAAAATACGTTTATTGTTTCTCCATGTCTTTCAGTCTTCTTGTGGCCCTACGTATATGGTTGAGGATATTAATAAAAATAGCATAACGAATAGATTTACCAAAGAATAATGAAGCAGTGCTGATCTGTATGCAAACTGCCAGAATATATGAATAACAAACTTCAATTATAGTGCAATAAGTTACTTCTAGATTTGAAGAGTGCATAGATAGATAAATATATAGATCGACAGAAGGACATTTACGTTCACATGATTAACTGTAGCTGGGAAATAAGAACTACAACAGCATCCCTGCTTCCAGTTTCAGGTGTGACATAAAGAGTCAGCGTCTTTAAGTATTACAGATGTTAAACACATAGAACATCTAATATTGGAAATCAAAACCCAAAAACCTTAAAGCATAATAGGATAAAAGTATCAACCAGACTAACACTATATATATGAATGTGTTGAGCTTTAGATAAACTTATGTCATCATGTTTTTGTATAGCTGACTCATATAGCATACAACCAGTTCATATAGAGCCTGTTCATATACTATATAATCAGTTCATCATAACAATCAAACACAACAAGGCATATCTGAGACTCATGCTTCAAACTCAATTAACCCAGAGCCGACTCTAAATCTCAAATATTGAGGGAAAAGAAAAGAAAATTTTAGAGAGTTACCAACGATTTCTTCCCATTTCCACCAATGAAGCCAGATGCCCACTTCAACAAATTAGCATTCCAACTATGGCGATCATCCTGCAAATATATTATGATAGAATATAAGTCACATAGTTTTGGCATTGCACCACTTCTCTTGAACTATGAACTTACTAACACAAGAGAGTTAATTATAAACTTCATAGAACCACATACTGTCTTCCTTTCATTGACCTTGTTGTCATCAGAAGCAATGAGTAATTCTTCATGTTCCTTGCCCCTTTTCTTTGCCACTTCTATGTGTAGGACTTTACCCCTTAGATCATTTATTGTAATGCGTTTCGAAGACAAACTCTCATCTTCACTTTCTTTTAGCACATAAAGATCAGCACTTCTGCCAGGAGCAAGCTGAAGGTACCATACTCCAGGGGAAACCTTCATTTGCCAGTAACCCAAATTAGCCATAACCAGTGTATCTACTACATGTGGCATTTGCTTCGTACCAAGAAACAGCTGAAGTCCTCGAGGCGGGTCATGATTTTTCTCAGAGCAATGGCCTGTCAGTGGTGTGGAAAGGAAAAAAGCTATAAACTAATTGAACCCAGAGAAGGAGACAAAACACATAAGGAAATAAATATTCACCTGTCAAGAGAAGTGCCTCAAGTTCAAAAACTGCTTGCAAAGTACTTACATCACCAAGGTTCTCAAGCAGGATGTTGTCGAGATCATGGCTGGAAAACAGAAAAGGAAAAAGAAAAAGAAAATAAAATCAAATCAAAATCAAAATCAAGTACAACATAGTTGAGGATTTTACTGCAGCTGATTGAGGTAGTTGTATCTTCCTTATAAATAAGGAGTTTTATCAATGAGAGAGAGAGGGAGGGAGGGAGAGAGCCAGTGCAAAGAATTGCATGGCTTATTACTGCATTCAATATGCACATGCTTGCACGCATACAAATAACATAAAAACAAATATTGATATGCGAGTATAGCAGCACGTACATAGCGACAGTTGGTTCAACAAGCCAAGGCTCGGGCACATCAAGATTCATTGTAAGAGTTTTGGACAGTGGCATATTTGAAAAGAAAGCTTTAGGGCCATTTACAGAATAATCAACAGCACTAAAATCATCCTACATGTTACACAAAAAGTATTAGAATACCAGAAAAAGATAATAAATCCGAACACAAAGTATAAAATAACTAGAGCATTAGCAATACCACTGACGGCACAACATATCGGTAGAAGTTTTTCAATGGAAGGTCAGCAAGAGAACTCTGCAACAATAAAATATAAAGTTACTACAATAATTAAATAGGAAAATCATATACAATAAAGCAGAATGAAGTATAACTTAAGTACAGAATTGGAAATACACTTTTGTCAGAGAAACAAGAATGAAATATAAGAATATCAGTTAATGGAAGCACAAGTGGCAAATAAAAAGCCTTACATATTGGACATTCTATGTAGAAGCTAGAATAAATAAAATCTTATGTAAACTACATTAGTACAGAGTAAATAAGGTAGTGCTGACAAAGTGTAGACTCACGATTTATTCTAAAAAATATCTATCAGTTCTTTAATCCTGATCACGACACAAGAACTTTCTATTAGGAAAGTCTATCGTATGATTGCATAGGGTAGATTGGGTTCTGCATGTTGAAGATATGAAATGTTCCCACTACAGTAGCCAAGAATACACAGTGCTCAACTGCTCATAGGATGTAGTATACAATAAAAACAAAAAAACCCTGCCAAATTCATGTAAAGCAGCTCAGTCAGCAAGAAAACCTGGGAAAAAAGGCTAATTCCAAAGTGTAACACCCAAGATTTTGATGGGGTAGTCCATTATGTGATTTTTTCTTTCATCCACATACCTTATAACAATTAAAAATCACGACAAGTGTTGTGTCTTAGCAAAAAGACGTGTGGATCTAACAATATGGTACACTGTATTTCTTATATTTCCTCCATTTTCAAGATAAAAATCATGATTAGGTTCTGCATGTTGAGGATATGAAATCTTCACGCTACAGTAGCTGATAATAAGTAGTGCTCATAAGAAGCAGTATAAGATCAAAAATATCTTCCAAGTTCCAAATCCAAAGTGTAAAACCCTGAATTTTGACCAGGATGGTCCATTCAGCGCTTTTTCATCCACATATCTTACACCTCTGGTAGCTAGAACTACAAAGGCTTTTGGTGGTCTTATTACCAAGGTGGGGTCTGTGACTGGGGTGAAGTTGTAACAAGGTAGCCTTAGAGGAGCCTGTGGCTGGGTCGAATCCTCAGCGGAAGTCAAGATGAGCGTTGTGTCTTAGCTAAAAAGAACCTTGTGGATCATCTATAAATATAGTCCACTGTGTTTTCTATAGTTCCTGCATTTTCAAGAAGGAGATCAACAAGAGAGGCTGCAGGAAGCATGACAAGAGATGCAGTGGAGCTGGAGGAGGGAGACTGACAACCACATGGAGCATAGAGTACTTGGACAGACAATAATGATTTAATAAGGACAATATGTTGTCAAATATGTGATTAGTGTGCAAAGGTTGTTGTGGTTTAACAGAAATCCTACTATCACTACCACCATCACCACCTGACACACTCGATATTTGTTGGTCTAGATTGAGCATGCCCGCATAACCTTGAAAGACTGCCACCATCTTATCTTAATCAGCTTATTTTATGTTCCACCTAATGTCCTATGCTGCAAATTACTTCTTTTATCTTTTATTAGCCATTCTCACATCCCAACATTCTCACCAAGACTTCAACTTTCACAACTGTCATTTTTTTATACTTACAACATTCTAACACAGAATAACAGGAAGGTTTACAGCTGCAATGAAAACTTCACCAAGAGCTGTAGGGCATCCCAAAGTCACATAATACTCCAGAATAATTTTACCAGATGAATAAAATGATTCTGTGCCCATCACCCTCTTGAATACCACTTCATGAAGAAAGATGAAAGGCTAATCCAAGTAAAAAGGAAACGGAGTATCATTTATATGCCATCAGTAATATTCTCATCTTGGAAGGTTGACCTAAGCAACTACCAACCACTAATCCACATAAATCCCCACTGTCTCGAAACAAAGTAACGCACTACTGTCTATAAAGGCATCTTTGTCCACTCAGAAAACTGAAAGCCATGTTGTAAAGTAACATTAAAAAATTAAGTATGCTATCATATGAAAGGACAGTTGAGTTCACCACTGACTTAAATGATAGTCATCTTTAACTGGATGTATCACCTAAACACGTATAAGACAATAGCAATAATACCCAATCAAGGACTTACTATTGGATTAAGTATGATTCTCATGCTTGGTTGAATGCACTTCCATAGTACACGAAGAAGTGGGGAAAGCTTTTGTCCGGCAGGACTTAATGGATCAATAACAGCATCAATATGTAAGGCAGAATTTGCATTATTCATAATGACCGCACTGAAAAAGAATAAAAATTAAATGAGGTGTCAGGAAGAACAAAACAAATTGGAGAAAAGAACTCTAAAACACACATTCTTGATGCATTATATGATGTTAAGCCCATGCGAAAAAGGAAGGAACAGGGTGGATTAGATAAAAGGTAATAACATGATAATCATATTTTCGGCTAAGTGCCAAGACGCATGTTTTGCACTTTTTCAGTAAAGCATATATTTATAACGCAAGGTTGACAAAGGGACGCAGCCGATCAGAAACCATCACATATATTAGTGGAAGAAGCCATTCAGGAAACATTTCATTATATTAATGACGGTCAGTGGCCTGATCTAGATTTTAATATATAATATATTACTACAATGGTGGAAATGGTGTGCTCCTCTGAACAAGGTCAAACATGATATAATTCTTGCTTACAATCTGTTATTCTCTATATGTTATATGATGGAAAATGACATACAAAATCGAGTTTTAATGGTTATTATCATAACAGTATTAAACTCCAATATTTACCTGGAAAAGGAAGTGTAGGAGACCGAAGAATTTGAACAAAAATTACACATTTGAATGTCAAGGATAATCCTAAAGAGATTGTTGGTGGCACACATAAATGTACTAGAATAGAGAGAAGTATATTTGCTATTTTGGAGGAACATCATTCCACTTAAGGATTGAATGCTATGGTATGGAGTGAAAAAGAAGAGGAGTGGGGGGGTTCCCCTCGTGCAGGTTTTAGGTTATACTTGACCAAATCTTAATCTGCAGAAATGGAAAAGAGAATCCAATATGGATACATGACAGAATTTCAGGAGAAAACACTTGTGCTGAAAAACAAGACAATAGCTCCCATTTCAAGAGCTGAAAGTGGGATGAATCTTATTTTTGGAAGCATAATGGTATAAAGTATTTGTGAAGGAAAAGAAGATTGACTGGCGCGCAGAGGGTTGAAGTTTTGGGGTAGCAGAAAGCCATAAAATGATGTATCTGTGTGATGCCTTCATGGCGCTGTCATGAAGGCTCAGATTAAGATCAATTCACCAGAGTCAAATTTTGGCGGAGATAGGGCTTCATACACTTCAACCCTGATCAACAAAGATCCAAGTGGAACTTTAATTACAATAAGTGGCTTGAATTAGTATTGATGGAAAATAGGGGTGAGCATAATTCGGTGGAAACGACAATAACCAACTGAACTGCCTGAACTTCGGCAGTTCGGCTCGGTTACAATGCTTCAGCAGTTCGGGTCAAGTTGAAATCATTTCAACCTCAATCGCCCAACCCGACCGATTTAGTTAACACACTAGTATTGAGTATTAGGCTTATTGGTTTTTTAACTTATCTAAACACAATTGATTTCAAAGCACATACACATCTACCATGATCACGTGAAATAATTGCAATTCTAATATCCTATTATTGAGGAGAGTCCCTTCATCTACCCACTAAGCTTCCTTTTGCACAAGAACTGAACCCTAACCTCTCTCCCCTGTGCATTATTTTGCACAGAACTCATCTCCAACTCCAAAGTCTAATTTTTTTCTTTCCTTTTTAAACAAATCTTTTCTAATGAATATGTTATTTCAATCAATTATTCTTGCTGTTATGCATATTTATCTTTGCCAATACAAATACAGAGGTTCTTCCCAATGTTTTTGCTTGCTTGCAAGATAACCTCAGTTTTTTGTTGTTCTTTCATAGAATCAAATTTTTAATTCTCTCACAAATCTTGTCCAATGAGAAACATCTTCATATGTTCACCAGGTGCATTGAGCAAAATTTGTTATTGTCAGGCATGAATGACGATTTATTTGTACTTTTTTAACTCAAGAATGAATTATTGTTGAGCAAAGAATCTCTCGATATTTGAATTGATTTTTATTTGTATGAACATACAGCCTACAATAGACACAAAGTGCTCTGAGGACCGAATAAGCCACACCACACTGACCGAACCAAAGTAGATCAGTATGTTTTGGTTGCTACCAAGAATCGGCAGTCTCAATTTGCAAAATTTGGCAAAAACCTAACCGACTGACCGAATGCTCAAACCTATTGCTCACCCCTAGTGGAAACAAATCAACGCATACTGCATATTGAAATGTAAGAAAGATTGTTAAGTAGTTGAAATTTTAGACGCCAGATTCCAACCGAGGTTTCCTCATCTGGATCATGTGTTTTCCAAGATTACCAGTCTGCACATCACATTTGGCGGCCCCATTTGTCATAAGAGTTCAACAAGTACCATAAAACCTGCTTTTTTGTTCTTTAGGTCATTGTATCATTTATAACAATGAGAAATAATGTACATTCATATGAAATACTATAAATAGTATAAACCTCAAAACCCAAATTGTAAATCCTAAGGAAGAAAAGAACTCCCATGTAATCATTTATTAGTAGCCAGGATCAAACTTAAGCAAAAATGTAACCATATTTAAGTCCTTTTCAAAATAAAAGGTGATCATGAAGAGACCTGTGTTCTGCATTTAGAATTTCGAAATGGGCCCTTTCAGAACTTCGTTCTCGGATAGCCATTGAAGAAGAGGCCAACATGATAAGATCACTGTAGAACTTGCTGTGAAGAAATAAGAAAAAAAGGGTTAACACTTTGAAGCGCAGAATAAAAGCAGTATACGACACAATACGAATGTCACAGTGATATATATTCGATGAATAGCCGCATTTTCTTCCAGTATTATGCCATTATTATCACCTAACCTTCTCTCATCAAAGCGGAGTTTGCTGTGGAGCAAAAGGCTCCACTAAAGATTAGAGAATACCTATCAACCTAACATCAACCCTCCGGATTGGAGCCTTAATTCTGGCTAACCATTGATTGGAGCATGTAAATTCTATAAGGGCAACAGCTCATGTTCATGCAATGGAAGAAGCTAAGATCTAAGTTCTGAGACAATGAAAGAGTAGACAAAAAGCAATAGGTGATAGGGTTACAATAGGAATCACATTGAACTCTGAAGAACAATTATGGAACCAAACAGCTAAAGAGAAAACATTTATAGCATGACTATCAAATATTCATAACCGCTTCTTTGATATATGCAGCGGATATATATTCATATATAACTATGACACATAGATTACCTAAGTTTGTTTTCCAGGGAGTCAATTATCTTTAGTCAAATAAATACAAATTCATGTCCTAAGCTTGAACTGGTGATTTGGTCAATTAAAGTGGAAGAAACTTGCTTTCAGTCAATACACCGATGTGCACAGGTGCATTTGAGCACACACATGCTATGCGTATTTGCACTATGTGAACAAACAAACCTTCTAGTGTGAGAACTAAAAAGCAAGGACATCAACCCAGCAAGATGTTGAAACTTTTCTGGTCCAAAAGGTGAAATGTACAAGCTATCAAAGCCATGTCACATACTATTTCTCAATAAATCCTTGCAGATCCATTATCCTCCGCTAATGCATACATTAGTTGTGCAAGCAACACAGTAACATATCTTAAGCACTAATCTCAGCCAGAAAACTCAAATTAGTTGCCTTACAAAAAACAAATAGTCAAATATAAGAGATTTATAACACATGCACCAAAGTATAGGATCAAGAGTTACCATTCAAACTATTCCAAGTCACTTTAAAAAGACATTCAGGAGAAACTACCTTTTAACATTTGTCAGATAACAAAGTTTCGGAATGATATACAGAGAATTTTTTTTAATATGTAACTTTCACAGCTTTCTTTAATGCTTCAAACATTTTCCCCAATCTATTTTTGTATTAAAAAATTGAAATATAGGGAAAGGTAATCCTTTTCAGGCACCAATCTATTTTTCCCAAAATATTACGGACATTTATAGTAAGAAGAAGGCTAAATATCAGAAACTCGCCCTTGATTTCAGACAATTATCAGATAAAGCCCCATGCTTTCAAATATCATCAAACCCCCCTTAAGTTAAGGATTATCAGAAAACCCCCCTTTAACTTTAAGATTTTATCAAAAAACCTCCCAACAGTATTTACCTCAATTTTCACATGAGTGAGAAAAATTATGCAAGGAGACAATTTTACTACTGAAAATGTGGTTCATGCTTTTAGGAGGGTTTTCTAATAAAATCTTACA
>NC_033803.1:72591874-72606874 GCF_001876935.1 Asparagus officinalis
GATGGTTTTGGTGGGTTATCTGATAATCATCCGAAGTTAGGGGAGGGGGAATTCTGATATTTAGCTCTAAGAAACTACTAGTTTCTTCATTATTGTAGAGTTACTGGCTAATTCAAGTATTAATAGCACCATCATAACAAATTCTTTAAGAAATACTGTAGTGTCAATGTAACTACACCTTCTCTTATGTATCCTTTCGTATATGGAAACAAATAAATGCAGAAAAAAAGCTTCCAACTAGGCGACTAAATGGAAATAAAACACGGATATCAGTGTTTAGTCAAATCTGAAGAGAGCAAAATGAATTGTATACAAGGACATAAGAAACATAAATACCTGGTGAGATCATCTGGGTCAATGTCTTTCCAATCTACCTCTTCAATAATTTCTGAAATGTACTTTATCCTTTGATCATATTCAACAGATTCTAGAAGACTAAAATCATCACTTAGAAAAGAAGTCACACCAATAGGAATAAGTACCTGTCCAGGAATAGAGACATGTAAAAATTAGAGGTTCATCATTTGTAACATAAAGATACAATACAAGAGCTAACAGAAGCAAATTAGTATCTTTCTTTTTTTCTTTTTCTTTTTTTCTTTTTCTTTTTTTCTTTTCTACGTTACAAGAAACTCTGAGCACATGCACCAATACAGATAAAGATGACAGTGCAGTTTGAGGGGCCGAATTATGTCACAGGACTCACTTTTCCGTTGGTGATCACAGCAGCGTTACCAAACTCAGGTCCAATTTGTCTGGACAAAAGATTGAATACCTGCATAAAATTCACAACTGTTAAGATAAATATGTCATCTAATTTCAAAATAATATTTCACAGCAACTATTTATAAATAATATAAAGGAAAGCACAAAAAATTAGTTACAAAGTGATATTGAGTACAGCAAATCTGAGTAGAGCAGATGTTCATGTTGCGGAACTATTTCCATCAGATGCAACACTCTCAAACACACTATCTTCCGCTAATCACAGTTTTGTAATATTCCTCATGCCTGAACATTTTATATAATTCCAATATATACCTGCCTTACTCCTTCGACAGAAACTAGACAAGCTTAGATATATTCCTTTCAGTGTCAAACAATGACTTAAAAGAAAAGGAACTAGAAAATAATGAAAAGTACTTTTGCAGGGGGATATCAAATCACAAAATCAATAATATCCAAAACAGTGACTTCCCAGCTGGTGCCCGTGAACCTAGTTACACTTGTTTACCCCTAGTGTATAGAAACTGCACAGTTCTCATTGTTGACCACATAAGACTTTTTGTTTTATTACTTCTCAAAAGAAAGAAAGTTCTTCTAGACTGAATTTTCCAGTTAAGGGCTATAGTTCCCTAATGAACTTATATCGTAACATCTAACATGGGACCTTCATAAGTAAATCTGAGCAGATGATACATTCGATATTATTTTCCAGGGCTTAAAGTACCAAATACCTTCTCCTGCAACGGCAAACTTTTATTGCCCTTTACCTAGTATGAGCGAACTGTCCTTCAAGAATATGAGGTTGACAACTACAACAAAAGGGTGAGAGATGTGAGGAGATTATTTCAGTTGGTTTTCTATCTCATACATGACACAACCACTGTGCCAGGACCTTCCCAGACAAGCAGGAATTTGAACAGTTACGACAGCTGCATGGATCAAACATGTCTTCTCTCGCTAGCATCAAATATTGCAAGAAAGGTTCTAGCTTCTTGTTGGTTCTTGAACATCTGGCACCTATGCGTGTGTGGGTGTAGGGTGGAGCATGTCTTTATTGACTCTACTGTTGCTCGCAGAACTAGCCTATCTTTTTCTAAAAGAGGCATGGATTTCTATATTTACAAAAGCTTCAGAATTTTTGACTGTCTGCACATCTTTTTTTTTTTTTTTTTTTTGGGGGGGGGGGGGGGTGGTGGGTGGGTGGTGTGGGCTTGAGCATATGTTTGACTGACGTCAACAGCAGAAACTAAATTTATGGCATCGGCGAGCTCAGTTCAGCTTATGTAATTTGGCACCAATATTACTTAATCTTCAACCAATTTTAACAAAATTGATGGGTATTCATCTCAATAAAGTTCAAGGGGAAGAAGGAAGTGATATTCCTATACGGAGGAATTAGCTGGATTTATTCACACAACAAAACGAGCATAATATACATCTATTTCGTAACAAATAAATCTCTGGACGTGAAAGCAAAGATAAACCGGACAGTTTTTTTAACTAAACAGTTTTAAGGCTGTAACAAATTCCAGAGTGTAGCTACTTCAATACCTAGAGAGTGTGAGAGCAAGAATATGAAATCATCACATACAGAATTTTGTACCAAATTCAAGTAGTAGCTCAAGAAGAAGAAGAAAAAGATAAGGAACATTCGTCTTCAAGGAACATAGGCCTACGGTTCATCCAACATTGTTAAGTTCAGTGTTTAATCACATACATACCTTATCCATTTGTTTCTTTATCATATCTGAGGAAACACTTGAAAGAATTGATTTATAGTCATCAGAAGGCAAGCCGTGCATCTCGGCTAGCTCAGAAATCTTTTCAACAAAAAGGCTCAAGCTGTCAGAAGCCAGTGATAGCACTGATATATACTGACTTTCATAGAAGGTGCATAGCTGATCCAAAAACTCCAGGACGTTCTCCTTGTGACTAAAATTTAAATATAAATAATCAACAGGAGAATTATTCAGGACAAAATCCTGATTTTTAATATTTAAGATATCATCAGATTTATAATTCCGGAGAGAAGACAAACCTGAATGAAGAAACAGTTCTTTCAAAAACCTTTGCTAAAAGTAAAGCAGGTGAATTGGCCTCAGAATTACCATAAAACAGTACACCAAGACGAGCTCTTGTTGATCCTTCAATCTACACCAACATAGGGAGGTGAGGTCCTATTATAACAAATTAAACTGCAATGTATCCTTCCATGGAGTTGATATTACCAAGTAATTAATTCCCTCATGCAGTAATTTCATCCCTTCTCTTGAAGAAGCATTAACAGCAAGAAGATGTGTCACTGGCTTTAAATCATCAGCAGCTGAAAAATGGATCAGACAAAGAATTAACGCCAGAATTAATACATATAGCTTATAGTTCAATAAGGAAGCTGCACGAGGACTTAACAAGCTTACTTTCAGAGGAATGCAAGTACTTTACTTCTTGCAGTGTAGTTTCACCCCCAAAAAATAATGTAAAGAGTGATATAAACTTTTTCTTTTCCTTCCCTTCACCAAGTATCTGCAAATCGTAATGATACAAAGCGGAGTTCTTAAAGGTTCTGCAGTAAGCTAAAAAAAGTACTTTGGCAACTTACCTGAGGATTATATCGTTGGTGGCCACTTTCCGAAAGAAATTTTTCTAATACATCTGTTTTTGAGGTGATATAGCCATAGTATACTTGTTCTTGAATTCGAGGAAGCTCTTCATTCATAGCGTTCATGGCAGCGTCCTGAATAAAATTTAATTTGTAAAGTAGAAGTAATTCCTTTGAAAAATAAACAATAAGATCTTTTAATCCAGACATACAAATGAATGAATGATCAACCTAATGAAGCCACCGAAAATTTAGGTTTGTTCTATTAATATATTTCTCAGCTCTAGGTAACAGTCATCATGTTAGTTAATTGTATATCCCCTTTCAATTCATCCATTCATGTTCCTCTAGGCCTAGTGTAGGTACTTGCTAGAATTTAAAATTGTAACCCTCAGCTTGGAAAATAAGACATAAGCAAAATCAGCTGCTTACCTCACTTGACTCCTGTACGAGTCCATTCATCAAGAGGCAGCAATGACGTTTGGACAACCCTAGCTTGAACACAAAAAGTGAGCTTCCTTTAGCTTCCTCCACATACTTGCCTTCTCTTTGAAGTTTTAGAAGTGTATCTTGAGGAGGTGAATCAGCTTTAGGCCTGCAACATGTCAATAAATCCAAGGACATGCTAAGTTCCTTCCAAGAAATAATTGATGTCTACAATGGGGAAAAAAGCGTGCCACATACAGTACAGTTTCAACGAAAGCTGCTTCAACATGATGTGCCTCAGGGGCCTCTTCATGAAGATCATCTGCAACACTCCATATCTTGTTCACCTGTCACCGATTGAGGTGAAGAAATAATAGTGCAGAAAGTGAGAGGAAATAATAGCGCAGAAAGTGATGAAGACATTTACATAAACTGAGAAAAGTGAAACTATCATTAAGCTGCTGTTTATCTTCATGTATGAAAAGTAGCTCCAAAAGATAAATTGGGAGTCAAAACAATGGGCATAAGACATACAGATCCCATGCAAAGAATGTATAAACAGGTATATGACATGAAAGGATAGGTCTCAGATCATTTTTGTTAATGGAAAAAGGTAGATTCAGATTTATTCCATAATCTAGCAGAAACAGTGAACACCAACAAAATTAAATTTTTTTTCACCATCATGTGTACTAAATCATGCACCAAAACCATCTCCCCTTACGAACAAATAGATATAGGAGCGCAGAATTATTATTGCATGGATGCCTGTGCGAAGATGAAAATAAGACCGAGCACATAGAAACTCTCTTTAAGAAATCATGACATTGAGTCCCATGGTGTACTGCATGTAAAATCTAGTTTGTTGGACATTATATTCATGATACTAATGTACAGGTCGGAAAATCCTAGCTCTGCAGCTAGTCTCAAATTTTAAACGTGTGCTCTCTCCATGTATATAAATGATAATCAACACGTATATTTAGGGGGCTTCACTGTTGCAAGAAATTAAAAGATTTTCCTTCACATATGTAGAAGGGTATTTTAAATGAATACCCCCAAACCTTTAGTAGTTCGAAATTTACCTTCAAAATATTGCAATTCCTCAATTTACCTCTAAATCATGAAACTCATTAGTGAACGAGTTTCATGATTTATGATTTGAAGGTAATTGGAGACAAATTTCAGGGGAAGTTCTCTACTTTTCCATGATAAAGCTAATCATCTTTATAGTGTTTAGGGGCATGTTACCCACTTTCTGTTAGAAATCTAATAGCAATTAAGTAAAGGGATAGAGCAATGTACACATATGATTGAGGTAAATTAGAAACTAAACAAGATTTGGATGGTAATATTCAAAAGACTAAAGTTATGGGTGTAGACATGTAAGAAACTGCAGAATACTTCTCTATGACATTTATGTTCTGAGTTCTAAGCATTATGCCTCGAGGAAGGCAATTCAGAAAGCATGATTGTTTCCAATATGTAGTCCTAAAGATATCTTTACAGTATCGTCCAGTAGCATGTGCTACAAATTGATAGGTATTCATAAAATAAAGCAGCTTAGAATGATATCAGCGGGAATTTCCATTGACTTTCATATGTATACAATAATGCACTCCTGGACAATTGCATTTGTGTTTGAGTGTGTTGGGACAGGGAGGGGTTATATTGAGAGGGTTGAGATGGTGGGGGATTAAACAAACAACATATAACGATATTATTAATATTGATATCAAACTCTAACTCAAGAAGAATTGAAAAGCATGTTTAGTTTGAATTATTTCTCAACAAAAAATTGTAACAACACTCCCTTCATATGATTATAATCGGGGTAATTGTCTAAAACAGAATTACCAACATACATTGCTTAGAAACTGGAAAGCCAACTGTGTGGTGTAGTTCTCCTTGATGTATATGAAAAGTCGTATAATCTGCATAATAAGAGAAAATAATCAGGATAGCGATAAAAGAGTAAACATCCTCCAAACAGTGCCAGCATCCCTAAAAGGAAGCATAGATGAACAACCTACACATATAGGGTGAAAAAGAACATGTATAACAATTGTAAACCAAAAAATCAAACGGTTAGACGAGTGATTTACAACATAACTGATATGCGTGCGCAACTTTTAAAATCTATGAATACTAACTCATGTAAATATATGTGTACTGGGTTGTTATTCGCGTCGGTGAGAAAACTAAACTAGTACAATGATATATGGAATACATCAGAGGTAACCTGGAAAAGTTAACTTTCTAATTTAAGGGGCTGTGATTCCTTAGCAAACATTGGCCTGATAATTCTTTCAAAGTCAAATAAAACTCCCAAATCTCTCTACTTGGTTGCCCCAGAGCCACAAGATAGGTTCATTCTCATGTGACCATCGGGGAGACAACTGACAGTGGGTGTAGTTGGTTGATTATTTTCACAGGTGACCCTTGAGTGGAAAAATATAACCTAATTTTGGTTTCAATCTAAGTTCAGATTGACGGGTGCAGCTCAACCAGACACCAGCCCCGCCCAAACTGGCCTAACCCATGAGCTAATTGGATATAGAACTTCTGTTTAGTATACCTACTGATACAGGATCCCTGGTGTAAATCTGGACCTCACACCCCATACATCATAATTGGGAAATGACATATAAGACTGTAGACTAGGAATTCATCTTCGTTTTTGCTGCCTAATTCTCTATGTTTTTGCTCCGATATCAGTCTCATCCTTCTCTCTCCAGCCATTCTGTCAACATAATTTTCATATTACAGCAGAAGGCAATTTCCTTATATTGATGTCAACGCTGATCATCAATGAGGGTAACACTGTCATCGTCCTGTGACCAGTCATGCATTCACGACTGCCATGAGAGATCCCATTAAGTTCCAGGATGCTATCCCCGCTGTTTTCACTATTCAACACCCTCAACTGGAATGCCTTTTAACCTAAATCCATACGAGAGGAGAGACCATAAATGTCCCTCTCTGGACAGAGGTTTGCTTAACCAGATATAAGCTGCTATAACAAACTTGAATGTACATACAGCATATGAATAGGATTTGTACATGCTGAGGTTAATGCAATCCAAAACAAAGGTTGGGTCACATCAGGTTCAGAAGGATAGAAGCCCATTCAGCTTATATGAATTCAGTTGCAGACTAGGTAAGTGGGGCTTAACAACATAGCCAACAAGGAAGACTGCATCCGCCCTCTTGACTTTTAGGCTTTCTGTCACGCGTCTTTGCCAGTACTTGTCTTGGTCCACAACCAGATTACAAATTGAATGATGACATCAAGATCACAGGTAAGAAATGTAATGATAAACTTCACCATCAACCCTTTAATTGGTATCCTCTGCTAAGGATTGTTCTGGATGGACAATCTAGTTTAAGCCAAATCCTGCAAAGCTAAGAATTTTTCACTGCAAAAGATAACTAGATAGATATGGCCATGAACTGTTATATTTGCTTATATAAGTGCAACACATTTTTGTAATAATGAGGATGCAATATATATATTTGTGTAGGAACTCACCAAGCTGGAAATATCCTCCCCATTTTTTGCCTCATTATTTACTGCATAATTGTGACCCTTTTCTTCAATTGTCTTGATCAGTTTTGAAGAGTATAGTATCACCCCAAATCTCATTGGAACATTACTTTGATACATGGATAGAATCATATCAATAGACTGAAAAGATCAACAAAGAAATATCTTTGTTAGTAAGTGCAAGTAAGCAACAATTTACTTTACAGTTGATCAAATGGAGTTCTTTTTGGGTACACAAATGAGGCACATTGGTTAAATCAGGGTGGTGAAAGGCAGGCCTTACACCCAAAAGAGAGTTGATATTCAGCACAGCAGAACATCTACCCTCTTTGTGATTCCAAACAACTTTAGGACTAATTGATGTCAAAGAATAATCAGTAACTAAGCAGATTAGCATGCCTCAGCTCCACAAGATGTTGCAGGATCCAGCACATAAACAGCATGGAATAAATTTTTACGGATGTACCGAAGCTGACCAGGGAAGACGGGCATCAATATCTAGAATGGGAGAAATAAACATGTCAGCTGTAAAGCAGTCAAAAATACCAAAACGAAAACAACTTCGCTAACTACAATTGACTTCACCAATTGAACAAAAGAAAAAGAAAGAAAGAAGCAAACCTCATTGATATTATTTCGCCATCGTCTGTACATGGCATCTTCCTCCAAATTATTAAGATAATGAACATGACTAGATCGAAAGTCAACACGAAATGAATTAGACTCGGATGGAGGAGCTGCTGACAAAATCTTCCGAATGGCACTTTGAGGAAGCTGGAAATTTTCATCTTTAGTCAAAATGCAGAAAACGCAGCTCCAGAACATGTTTAATTAAAAAACGGTAAAATGCATGCTCTTCGGGACATATAAGTCATGCACTACTTGTTTTTTTTTTTTTTTTTTTTTTTGGGGGGGGGGGTGGTTTTTTTTTTTTTTTTTTTTTTTTTTTTTTTGGGGGGGGGGATGATATTTTCAGATTTTCAACACTAAAAAATGGTGAGGATTGATTCAAACTCTTCCCAATACTGGAACCATATCTTAGGAAATCATTGTCATTCCCAACATGAGAGGTAACTCTCACTGAAAATATTACAACTTAATCCATGGCAAGGTACGTCAAGAGAAGAAACAAAGTAGAAATAGTGCAGAAACATTAAACACATTTTATTTCCATCTTTACGCTAAGAGCGTTATTGGGAGAGTAATGTGGTGTTACAATCCTATGCAAGCTTATAAGAATGTTAGATGTAACACGATACCGTGCTCATACAGGCCTACCATAAGTGACATGAATCTTGGCAATGCTTTACTGCCATGACTAAGGTTTAATCCTTGTTCATATAACAACCCTTTATTTTACTTAACAAATGAAAATATAAATTGATAATGTTGAAGTATCTTGATTCTGAAAGAAAATCTAAATCTAAAAGCAAAGCTTGAAGACATAACCTGTAGTTGTATGCTTACCATTTTGACTACAGAATAATTTTAACAAAAAATAGTCTAAAGTTCTGAAATTTTACAAACTGATAAAACAGATATTACCTTTATCCTTGACAGCTGGTCAGCCAACAATAGCTCTTCATGAACAAGATCCATTAACCTACAAGATCCACGATAGGTGTCTTATTACTTTACGAACAGTGTAACTGCATGTTTACAACTCTCACCTAAATAGTAGGTAGACTGTAATAAACAAAATATCACGAGAAAATAGTAATAGATCACAGATGATAGTTACTATCATATCTTTCAAAATAACAGATATAGAAGATGTGAAATATATCTATGACAACTGACGTAGGGATCCAATTTCATGCAGACTAGTAGAGTACATCAAGGTTATCTGCCTCATTAAAGTTCAAAATTTTACGCAACCTCAACGCAAGTAAATAAGTGCATTACTGTGCTCAAGCAGTTACATGGACCTCTTGATTGGACTAGAATCTCACAGACTCAGTCTATCAAGAGGGAGAAAGAGCATCTGCTACCAACAAGTAATTAAGAACAAATTTTCTTCAGCTGACTTAGCCCAGGTCAACAGCTATTATATGCATGCATCCAGTAATGAAAATACACATTAAATTCTAAAAGGCAACAGCAACCACAGGATCCAAGCATTATTAAGAATAATAAGTGGAGGAAAATATTACATGTAAAGATCAATATCTTCAATGTTGATTAAAGCGCCATTTAGCGCCATTAAGGACTTCCCAGGAGGAACCATTCGCTGGTTTGCAATTATTTCATCCTTGACAGACTCGTTGAGCTGCAAACAGATGGCAGTTTTATAGTTGAGATACTTCAGGTGCATTATCTTCTACAGTCATTTGAAGGGGGGAAAGAACTATCATGCAAATGAATCCACCTTCATGCGAGACAATGATGAAACAATGCTGGGGAAATTTTGGTTGATTTCTTGCATGGACTGTAAGGGGTCCGAAGCTTGGACAATCCTCTGGGCTGTCTGATGACCCAAATCTAGCAAGCAAACTCATTCCAATTAGTTAGAAGCACACAAGTAAAAATTGCACTAGAATTGTCCTGTACTTGGCAAACATGACACATACCTTTCAGTTCCCAAACTTCCAAAGTGTCTGATATTGTTGATGATAATAGATAGTCCCTGAAGGCCATAACCTCAGCAGTTAGCTCTGGTTTGCGTTCCTGCAAATTCACATATGAAAAGAACATAACTTATCTACATCAATTAATTGAATAGGGGTACCCTTGCTTGTTCAAATGAATGCAACTTCATGAGTGTTCGTTGACCAAACCATGATTTTGGAGAATATAAATCCTCTAACTTCTTGAGTGAGGTCGTCAGTTCTTGGATCTTCAAGAGTAACTCCTGAAAAATAGAGAAAAGGTTACAAACAATATACTTTGTTAAGTGTTTAACAAAAAAGACTGGAGAAAAGATCATAAAAAGATTGTGTTTACAGATGCAAAATGTTCTTCTAGAAGTCCTGATGGTAGAAAAGGAATTTGACAGTCTGTTTCAGGCTATAGGTTAACAAGTACTATAGCTATAGATGCCTCTTTCCTACCACCAATAACACCACTTAAATCATTCTGTTCAGATTGCAACAAAAAAACAAAGCATGATGAATATCAACCAATGAAATCCCTTCTAACCATAACAATGTAAGCACTTGATGCTTTAAACTGGTTTACAAAAATAGACTTTCGACATGCATTAAGCTGTGGCCATTCAGATAAAGTACGATAAGTAGTTGGAAAGGATCTCGAACATACAAATGAAATCCAAAGGAATCCATCACTATGTTATAGTTTATTCTATGATACTTCATACTCATAGTCGTAATTATAGTTTATCCTATGATACTTCATAGTTGTAATACACCTGTCTGGCAAATCTATACCTATCCTAGGACATGTCACTGCAAGATTAATAAAAATTTTACACCCAGCTATAGAAAATAGACATGGGGTCAGCACTTTACAGATTCTAATGAAAGTTGACCATGTGCATATGTTGGAAGATATGTAAATTAACATGACTATGTAAAGAAAACACATATTAAGAGCGACATCAAGTCTGGGGAGTCATACTGCAATTAAACGAATATAGAGTATATACACACAGATATAGCTCGATATTGACAAACCCCAATAACTTAAATTGATTTAGCTCATCATCATTATGCTCAAACATGTCCCAGAAGAGAGGGGGAAAGAAAAGAATGTTACAAGGGAGGAGGGAGGGAAGGTGAGGATGGGAGGAGAGGTATAGGAATGAGGAAGGACTCAAATGTAGCTATAACTAACTAACTAGGGTTTAGCTTACACCTTTAGATCGTCATCAATTGAATAAAAAAAGGAAAGCCGACTTTTATACAGAAAAGATTGAGAGCAACAGTTGGGATTTAAACATATTTGAGGGGCAAACTTGTAATATGCAGAGGTTGGGGGATTTAAAAAATGAAAGGTTTGACAGTATACAAGCAAAACGAACCTGAAATAAAAAAAAACAGAAAAATGGTGTCTAGGGCCAGGTGAATGTTACATGTCAAAGTTGAAAAGTCAGTTGCTAACTACATGGAGTACCATGAGTTTTCTGGTTGCACTAGTTGAAATTGGATCCTTTTGCAGGACCATAAGTAAATACTACGTTGAATAAAACTTGAAAACACACAAAAAAAAATTAAAAATAAAAAAGAAAGCAAACACATGCATACAAATATAGCAGGAACTTAATCAATTTTTTGCGAAGAATTCCCTAATAGCAACTTCTCGAGAAAGTGGCAAACATGGTAGGAAGGCAGGAAAAGATAAACAGAGGAAGTTCATCAGCAAAGTCCCCGGAAAATTTGTGTCATCTCTAGCCACAGAAACTAAACATTTAAATAAGAACCTAACTGAAAGTTCAAAATCATACAGGAAAATAAATGCAGGAAGAAATTAAACTTGTTCCACAATCATAGAGGAACAAAATGCAGGGCAAAACTGGAACTGAAAATCCACTGCATTAACCATGCCTAGACAACTTAAATAACCAAGTAAATGTTATAGACAAATATTGCCTAAAAAACAGCCTCAAAGATGTCTCATGGAGATTAAATTATGACTGGAAACTAAGACTATGGATGGAATGTGTATTTGAATATATAGATGTGCAGGTGACAACTCCATAACTTATTAAATTACATACCACAAATAGGATATACGTGCATAGTTTTCAAGTAAATGTCAAGAAAGCATAACATGCAAAGCACCTGCTGCAAATATATATCAGATGGAAATAGCAAAATGAAAGGTAGCTAAACATTTTTCCTTAAGCTCACATATCTAACCTTTCTTTATTGCACTGTCATCCATGGCTTTGTATTCCATATTCTTCAAAGCAAGTTCAACTCCATAACCACCCAAGTTCACTGCTCCTGAAGTACCAACAACACTGCAAGAGCTGGCTGCGACTGGACACCCAATAGGAAGGACAGGTCTAACAACATACCTAACTTTTCCCTGTCAGAATTAAGAACTTTGTCTCAGTACTGACGTTTCTATGGAAGATGTACCACAGTATAACACTTAAGAATCAAATAAAAAGAAAGCATACTATTGAAGAAAAATAAACCGAAATAAATCAATAGGTAAAGCAATAAAATTTATCTAACAAGGAATGAACACAAAGAAAAAAATAGCAAATATAAGAATCATCATAAAAGACAACAGCAGGGATGTTAACAGAAAGAAAATGATGGGGAAACAGAAATACGTGAATATTATTCGGAACTAATAGGTAATCATTCAGTTTCAATAATATCCAATGTTTTAAAATAGGCCGATTTTATCGATTTATTGCCGATATATAGGGTTTAGGCCATGGCCGGTACGTTTTTTGCAAAAATTATCACATATCGTTTTTGGCCGGTTTGTCCCGATATATCAGTGTATATCCGGTAAGTGGCCAATTTCACCTGGGTTAAAAATCACCTGATTTTCTACAATTTACATTTTAAGTGAATTGGTTTGGATTTGGAGGCAACAACCTCTTTTTTCCATACTCGATCTGCATCCACTACACAAAAACCATGCTATTCTATTTTATTTCACGTATGTTCATCACCTAACCTTAATTCTCTCTACCTCCATTGTTCTCTCCCCCAAATCGCTTGTAAATTTCTCACTCGAAGACCTCTAACGACGGCCTCTCTCGATGATACTCTCTCAACATTTCATTAAATGTGCTTAGACTACATCTGAGGACATTATATGCTCACCATTCGACATGTCACTCTGATTTTTACTACTTATCCCCGATATATGATCGACAACCAAGATCTAATATGAATTTTGGTCATCTGATATATTTTAGATTACCGATATTTAAAACCTTGATAATATCATGACATGAACTACTAAAAGTTTGATATGATTTAGCTTTACACATTTTGGTTTGTGAGATAGATACCGGACGGAAGACGTTTGTAATATTTTCCTAATTTTTCTATTTTAAATTTCAATTTTTAAAGGATATCATGCACCCTAATACAAGACAGAGAGGGTAGGAAGCATCCATATACTATTCCAAGAATCCATCTCATATTTATGAATTGTATAAGACTATAAGCTTCTATTTTATCCAAAATTTCAGGTTTGGCTATACAAAATCTTTATCTTTTTTCAACTCGATTATGAGTGACCGCCTCTATTGAATAACAGCTACAATACCCGTTTTCACTACCTCGATCCATGTCTTTTACATTCCAATCCTTGATCTTGTATTAATCTTATGGCTTATGTAACTAGAGGATACATTTGTCCGGTTGTCCATTTCCAAACATCTTACATAATTCTTCCCAGACTAATCCTCAACTGATACTACCTTTCACTTATTGTGGATACATTTTTTTTACCTGCACTTCACAGCCGGCGTGTTGTTTCATACTTGGTCAACATTCTACCTATTATTATGAAATAAGTGTTGGGTGCTTGTCTAGGGTTTTTTCCAAGTCCTAGTTTTTTGGACTTCCAACATTCCAAACACTCCCTCAACCATTTGTTAACCCTCAAACAATTTTCTTCCTCCTGATCAACCACCATCAAAGATTCAAATGCCTAAGTTCTCATAACGACATGATTTACGGATTTGAAAAAACTTAGGGGTTGATATTGTGGTTATGGACGTACGATTATGGTAAAAATGGGAAAATTAGAAGGAAAATAAAATGAAAGATGAGAGTTTTGGGTTCTCTATTATGATTCTAGAACTGAAAAAGGTAGATGCTATAGAAATAAAGAAAATTGGATGCTTGTATGGAATTGACTAGAGCGAGTATTAGTAGCTTGGAGGGGAACACGGACATGGCAAAAAAGATGAAGAAATCGGTAAGCACCATTATGAATTCTATCCATTAATTTGCACTAATTATTAACACAACAAGATTCAATTAGTTTTATATTTAAGGTTAATGTTAACAATTAACAGAAGCTTAGCCCATCACTAACAAGGAAATGAAAACAATTAGGGTGTTGGATATATTTAAAGTATCTCAAATCAATAAGCTAAATATAAGTTAAAATAACTCCTTTTATGAAGTGTTACCATACAAAGTGGCCAAATCTCATGGGACGCCATGTCTAATCATAAATAACATACAGGAATAAACCACATAAGAAACGTGTGACTTGAAAATTGACAAAATCTAACAAATCAAACTAAACTATTCATGAACAGCAAATGCAGTCATTAATGTAAAGCATTTGTACCTTTTTCGATGCATCTACCAGGGCGACATGAAACTCATTGAAGCATTCAGTTCCTAAGGCTCCATAAAAGATAGCAATTGGACCAGCGATACTCAAACCATCATAAATGTGATCAAATTCAAAAAGTTCGGGATTCTCGGAGGCACCAAGAGGTCTGTGCAAGACTCGGTATAAACTCAAAGTATAACGAAACAAGATAAACCACTTATGTAGCATACATGAGTTAAACTTACTGTTTAAATGAAGTATCAAGCCAAGAGAGAAGTTGAGAGACATTAAACAAGAGCATGCTACCAGTGTCTACCCAGCAACAACTGCTTGGAGGAATTGACTGATTATTGCTGACAACTGAACTATCGGCAACCCTTCCCGACTCATCACCCGTAAAATTTAATGAGCCTACTTCTTCATCTATAGAAAATGAACTTAAAGAATCCTCTGCCAACTGCCTGTAGAGCACTAATCT